>NW_005842102.1:1383580-1387029 GCF_000455745.1 Alligator sinensis | reverse complement strand
AGGCAGATGGCTAGGACTGATTTGTTGTGCCTTGCTCCTTGTGTAGGTTTTTATCCCTGTGCTCAGAGGACATAAAATACTGCCAGATCAGATCTCTTGAGTTGTCCAAGTTTTATACAAGGCAAAATGACTAAATAAGGGAACAGATAGGCGAGAATCAGGCCCCATAATTTCCCTTTTAAACAAGAATTTTACACACTTAACAGTCTGGGGCTTGATCCAGATTGGTGCTGAGTGCTCTGCCTTCAATTCAGTCTAGTACTTAATGCACCTGCATGCAGTCCCATGGAAAGGTAATCACCTGGCCCTGTGCCAGCTTTTTCAAATAATTGTACTAGGATGAGAAGTCTAATGGGGTCATCTACATTTATCTCAACATACTTTGAGTTTGTAGAATGTCATACATGACTGTCATATGTGGTCAATAATAGTAGCACAGGGGATTTTCTACAGAACTCCCATTTGGAAGCTTCTTCAACCATCTCTCTGATCTTCTGCCCAGTGTAGACTCTGCGATGCTGCTGCTTACCTGTCCTAGGGGATATATTGGGCACTTAAACACAGGCAGCAAGGCTGCTCGGACATGTTGTAATTAAAGTGCGTTGAAGCAGGCTCGATTAACTAGTCCAGGGGCAGGCAATTATTTTGGGCAGAGGGCCGCTTACTGAGTTTTGGCAAGCCATTGAGGGTCTGATGACAGGCAGCCCAGGGCAGATTAATATTAAATTTCTAAATTTTTTTAGGGGCCCCACAGGCCAGACAGAATGGCCTGGCGGGCCGCATTTTGCCCACCCCGATCCTAGTCTGTTGGAGTGTGGTAATTACTGCTCTCCAGCAGACTCCAGCATCTTCTGTATCAGTGACCCCACACTGAGAAATGGTGGCGGGGCTGCTTTAACTAAAACTCGTTTCAGCTTTAGTTAAAGCACTCCCACCACCATTTTTCAATGCAGGGATGCTAGTACACGAGACACTCTGGGTGCTTTAATTAGAGCAGCTCTCA
Organism: Alligator sinensis; assembly: GCF_000455745.1. NCBI lineage: Eukaryota > Metazoa > Chordata > Crocodylia > Alligatoridae > Alligator > Alligator sinensis. The sequence goes on along the minus strand of NW_005842102.1, from coordinate 1,386,026 downwards.
GAGCCACTCTAATGAAAGTGCCCTCCCACTCCCAGAGCACTGTATAAAATCACCCATTGTTGCTGGAATCATGGCAGGTTGCACTGATGGCTCAAAAAGTGCTTAGAAGGAATGGAGAATTGGGAAGAAAAGAGTATGTCAAGTCAAAGGAGGAAGCTTGCTGCCTCATGTTTGTCTGTTGCTTCTGATGTTTAAAGTAAACTGAAAATAATTCTTTTGTACACAAGTAGGTTCTTGTCACCTAATTAAGGTAAGCCACCTGGAATCGGCTTCTGTTGGTTATTTTAAGCAAAAGGAAAGAGGGATTTGCTGTGTTTCTAATGAGTAAGGTAATTTATCTGTCCTGCAATAGTGTTGCAGAAATGTCAAGTAGATATACCGTAATTATCTGACATGGGAGTGAAAAACTAAGCCATATAAGTGGCATTCTAGCAAGAGTTAATGCAGAACCATAGCTCAGATACCACATTCAGCTTATTGATAGTTCCTAATGGCAGTAAACAAAGAGCAGACAGTATGTGACAGTAAATTTACTTGCTCTAGATGGTAGCTTTCAGCCTTTAGCAAAGGGCGACTGTGCTCCAGCGTTGTTAGTATGTAGCTGTCTCATGAATGCAAAATACCCGGACTGTGAGTCCGTGCCTGATTTCTACAGATTTAGTGTTGATGAGCGGTGTTGAAAAGCAAGCTGTTTTTTCCTTCAGGCTCTCTTCAGACATAGTCTCTGTTTCTTGCTGTAAAACATCAATAATGCATCATTCATACTGGGCTCTGTAGGAGGAGAAGACTGTTGGTGTGATAAATATCACAGAGGTTTGATATTTCAGCAAAACTGCTAATGATATTCACTAACAAAGGCTTATGATTTGCAGAAGTACTGCTGGGAAGGTCCTCCTGCCCGCTCTTTGATATAAATATATAAATAGCTCGTGTGTTTTAAGTTATTAAAATTCCAAGCTATTTAAAAATAAAGCAGGATCCTGTGGTTAGGGGACTAGACTAGAACCTGGGAGAACTTGAGGTGTGTACTGTACTGTAGATATATTGTACCTGATGGTGGCATGCTCAAACGCGCTGTTCCACCGGGGTTGCCTCCACCACCAGACCTAGGATAGCTGTATTGGAGCAGTCTGATTAGCACTGTCCCTCAGCTGTGTGATTTAGAGGGGTCTCCCAGCTGTGCTAATTAGCCTCCCCTTGGCACTATGCAAACAAGACTCTACGGCTTCAAGTCCAGCGTTACCCTGCATGGAGAGGTGCAGCGTGTTTGAGGGCACCACTGGCACAGTAAGTTGGTAGAGCTGTTGTTGACTGAGGGCCATTTTTAATCTTTATTTTTAAAGCATAGCCCCCAGTGACTTCAACTGGAGATGGACAAACCAATACCATTTTAAAATCTGACCCTTAGTCTGCTTGCTGTCTTACTTCCTTATCTAGAAAGTAGGAGTAACCACACTCCCCTTCCTCACAGCGGGTTTTGTGTATGAATTTATCACAATGTTGTGAGGCACTCAGCTGCTATGGGCATGGGGGGCCATGTAAGAGCTATAGGTGTGTATTTCCAAAGCACCTGGAAGATGAAACAGGGGTTTTAGTTTTAATGATGACTACATGTGACAGTGAATTGATTATGTGATGGCGGAGGCAGTCATGCACAACCCTTACACACCCAGGGTGTGGTGCACTGCTGCTACTACCCTCCTTCTGTGTGGGGATAACTCCATTGATTGAAATGGATTCACACCTGCGGAAAACCACAGTGAATTGTGCTTGCTTTCTCCTCCTTGTTTAGGGGAAATTCACCAGCAAAGTACCTGCACCCACCCCTCCTCTTCTACCTTCTCCCCACCCCGCCTCCCAACAAATCAAGGTGTGTGTTGTGTGCTAGGCTCCATCCTGGAGCCTCATGCTTGTGCTGTTTGAAAAGGTGCTGGGTTTGACTACTCTGAAAGCTATCCTTAACGTCTGCATAGATAGCATATTGTAAATGTGATGGCTGCTGCTCGGGAAAGGCAGCAGATCCAAAATGGCAGATGAGGCTGGCAGTGGCCTTGAAGCTTCTTGGTGAGAAGACGGGTTCCTTGCACTTCCTCTGGCCTGGTTTGGACCTCGGAGAGAAGTTCTGGCCGCCTTCTGTTTTTGAAGAGTCCTTTATGTGCCTGGCTGCATGAGCTCTGGTTGATCATAAGGGAACTGTCTGAAGAATCAGACAAAGGTTATCTTCTGTGAAACATGGATGTGGTTGGCAGTGAAGATTAAGCCAAGCTTGTTATTTTGTCACCTACGTTCTGCTTTGAGCGCATTTCTCACTCGCATCTGATGGACTCAGTAGTGCTGGTGAGACCCAGTAAATTGTGCAGAGGGATTCCTTCACCTTCATTCACATTTACTAGTATCTCACTCTGCAGATAATCCCACTTCTCTTGGAGCCACAGCCTACACAGGT
>NW_005842102.1:1345268-1383549 GCF_000455745.1 Alligator sinensis | reverse complement strand
TAGGGAAGGGTAGCAGAATCTCACCCTGGAAAAGTGCCTGGTGGCTTTTGCATCCTCATGTGCGCATTATTTGTATTATGATGCTGCTTGTAAGTCTCAACTGTGACCCCATCATCATTGTGCTAGGTGCTGTATGGACACATGCTTAAAGACGCCTCCCTCCACATGTTTACAATGTAATAGGCCAGACAGACTCAGGGAAACTGAGGTACAGAGCAGAGAATAATGTGGCGAGGTGACACAGCAGCTCACCGGCAGAACAGAACACACGTCTCCTGCGCCCAGTCACTTAGCCTTTACTGCCCCTGTGATATATGGACACAGGTTTTGGATTCAAGTTTCACACTTCGAAATTTTTTTTAAAAAGGGGGGGCGGCAATAAGGGTTATGTTGCCAGGTAAAAGCTGCAGAGGAGTCATTCATTAATGGAATGAAAATACCTGGTCATTTATAGAAGACTCTTTTGGGCTAAACAAATATGTTGTGTACTAATACAAAACAATATTATATTCTTGATATCTTTTATGCAACCTGCATCTTAATATACTTTGCAAAACTAATGGTACTCTGACCGAGGTAAGTAATAGCAAAGAGAAAGATGGAGGGGTAAATGTAAGGGAGAAAAAATATGCTACAGGATCATAAGAATACGTTCGATATATTTATCTAGCTCTCCTCCTTTTGACTGTTCCCAAATGTTATTACAAACTTAATAAAGTGACATGCAAATTTATTCAAAGGGATCACGTAATCTGGCTGGGAAATGCATCCAGCTCTGAGATAAAAACATGGCAGCTGTTTAATACTCAAAACCATCAAACATTTTAGGATGGGAAGTGAAGAGCATCACATCTAACTGGAAAAAGACAGGGAGAATCTTGTATAGGCAGAATGCCATTAACTAATTTAAAATTTAGACAAGCATTGTATTAACATACCTTTCTTTACTAAGAGTGTAATGGAGATTTTTTTAGTGATCATGGATGATCAGGACCTTGTTTTCGTATCTCCTCTGTAAGCTGACATGTGGAAAGATACGGAGAGTCAATGAAGCAGAATGCTATAGACAGGTTTAGTAAAATGTTTAATAATTTGTGTAACACAGGTCTCTACTCTTTGATCATTGATGATTATTAGGATCTTCCCCTGTGAATTTATTGTAGCATACGCTACCAAATATATGCTTCCAGATCTAACCTGAAATCACTGAGTGCGTTGTTAAAACTTCATCTTACTTTTAGTTACAGTTTGCTTAAAATGGAAACTAGAGGGGAAGGATGCTTACTGTGTGTGGTTAATGGCTTGTAAGGAGACCTATTTAGACAGTGGTGAGGGTTAATTTTATACACCCATTGGCTATTTCTGCAGAAGAAGGAAAGATAACGAAGGTCACTTTCTGTCTGTATGCTCAGTAAATCCATTTACTGTGACTTTCCATTTAAGACTATTTCTCCCCCCACCTCCTCCACACACACTTGCACAGGTTGAGTTGAAGTCCTTTACATTTTTCCATTAGTTTATTGCATAAGGGGTTCTGATCAAGACATAGAGCATCACAGAGTAAGTGCAAATCTGGTTAACATTTTCTGAGACAGCTCAAATACTGAATTGCATTTCCGAGCAGCAGCCTATTATGGCAACAAGGTAAAACATCTTTTACCCAGTGGTACTCTTTTTAATGATATGCAGAAAGAATGAGCCTGAGAGGCTTGAGGAGATGAAGGGGCGAGTATATACTCTGCGTGCGCCTCATCTGTTTTCATGCTTTTTTGATTAATCCGCAGTATTACTTAGATGGACTTGTGTGTTATGTCCATGAATGAAGGAACAAGGGTAAAATAAGTGTACCAGACCTGCAAGTGGCTATGCTATTTAGCAGGGATCCCTGGCGCACACTGTATATGAACATGTTTTGGTTACTGGGTCCATGAACAAACACTTGTTTCAGTAGGGGCTAGATCATTTTAAATGAAATATGATATGCAGTAATAAAAGATTTATGCATGCATACGCTTCCTCAGTCTCGCACACACAAATATTAATCTTTAGGGGCATGTGAAAATTATTAATAGATTTCAGGTGTCCAGGTTGTAGCTGTATTGGTCTAGAGGAAAAGGCAATCAGGACTTGTAGTAGAGATGATATCTTTTATTAGGCCAACAAGGTTTTTGCAAAAAAAATTCTTTAATTGCAAGCTTTCAGGCACAAACACCCTTCATCAGGCATTGGAGAAAAGATTGTAAGAGTTCTCCTGGGTAGAAGTGAAAGTTCATGTTTCATCGGATTTCATAGATTTCAGTAATTTAAAATAACGGAAATTACATGAGTTGAGGTTTCTCTTTCTTTTCTGATGATTGGAAGGTTTGGGAAAAATAGTTATGTCTGTTACTGGCAGATTCGTGTGACAGTTTTTGTAAATGAGGGATGTTTTGCCATGACTCTGTCTTTCTGTGTAGATAGGAGCTTTTTTAGCAAAAAGATGCAGAGGGACAGAGTGCTTGTTGGAAGCCAGAAGAAATAGGGTCTGGAATCCCATTGTTTTTTCCAGGGCTGTTAAAGCCCTAAACAGCCATTTTTTGAAGTATTAGTGCAGTTATTGTGGCTTTGTGAGCAACTTCTACAGTATACCACAGAGGAATCTGCAAGCTGCAGAGCACCTTGGCCCTGACCCAGCAGAGCACTTCAGCATGTGTTTAACTTTAAAATAAATGAATAGGACTCAAGGATGTGGACATACATTCCCCAAGCAGTCTGGGATACCCATCTCTGAGTGCAGTTTCCATGGCCAGCTCCCCTGATAATATTGATACCTGGCTCACTTCCACAAAGCCAGATGGTTTAGCAGTGCCGCTCAAAGAGCAGGCGGGTGCAGTCGGGCACTGCCAGGGTCCCTGAAGCTCTACCCCTGTGGTGTTCTGCTGCTGCACTGCAGGACTGAAGTGCTGCAGCTTTCTATCTCATCTACCTCCTGGCCATCCTCCTGTCACTTCCATATCCCCCTCAACACCAAAACCCATCAGTTCTAGTCCCCACCATTCCCATCGGCTCTGTCACAGCTTCTCTACAACCCCAAACGTGTATCTCCTACTAAAACTGGAAGCACTCTGTGGCCAATTACTCTGGCTCCTCTGCCCTCCTTCAGCAGTCCCAGTGCTACCCACCTTCCCGTACCTGGATGCTAGAGAGAAAATCATTCTGTTTTGGGTGACAGGAGACTGCCAGAACATGGAATTTAGTTAATAGAAGATCTACTGTACAAGGTCTCTGCAACTTTTAGTGCATAGCTTAAAATGTCGTATTGCTATAAATATTACTACCAAACTTGGGCTCAGATCTTCTTTGTCTGTCTGGTAGCCCTAGATTACACAGCGCAGTAGCCCTGTCCAGCTAGTTCTGCACCCCTCTTCTGGAGCATTAAGCCTATACTCCTTGAGCTGTAATCATGATTCCCTTGTTCTGTTATACTTCAGAGGGAGACAGGATGTGGTTTAGTTAAATGCTCATAAAATCTACCTTCAAAGGAGATCTATTGATTGGTTAGATGCTAGAGATAGTGACAGTTGCTTTAAAGATGATCTGAAAGAATAAAAGTAAATTACCAGTCCAAAAAACAGCATATAAATAAACATATGTAAATAGTGTCCTGCATTTCATGATACTGTTTTCTGGGTTGTCTTGCTTACATTACTGTTATTACAAATGAGAGAGATAAGAACTCAAAAGCATATTACTATTCTTGGAAGCAAGCTTTCCTCCCGAGAGGCAGCATTTCCTGTCTCTGAGGTTTGCAGGTCAGAGGAGAAAAGGCTCAAAGTTCTATCAAACGCACAAATTAAACTGAGAAAATAGAAATGTAATTACTTTCTAATACCGCTCTATTATAATAGTTAGATGTTGCTTGTAACAGGAGTAGGGAGAACTTTTGACCTGAAAGATGAATGGTTGAGCTCTTGGTGTTCTGTTGATATTAACTACAATGATACCATATTTACTCAAATTCAAGACAAGCCCCCAATATTTAGATTCTATACATGGCAAATTTATAAAGTTGTTATAATTTTCAATGTATAAATTATTGAGGGGTCATTTGAAATTCATTCCCCCCACACTGCAAGGGGGCAGTTGTGGGGAGGTCAAGCAGCTTGCCTCCTGTTTGTGCCTGCCACCTCTGCCTCTTGCCTGTCCCCCCTGCAGCCTCAGGACACACTTCCCCCTCTGTCTCTGCTCTTCCTCCCCCAGCCTCTGCTCCCACCTTCTCTCTCCTAGCTTTGCTCTGTTCCCATTCTAGCCTGGGACACTTAAGTTATGGCCCCAGCCCAGCTGCTGTAGCAGCCATTTGGGCTGTATGCCATTGCTACGGGGTAGGGATGGGACTGTGCTTAGTGCCCCAGGCTGCAGCACGGACAGATCCTGCCACTGTAGAGCAAACGTAAGTGGCGGGGAGCAGAGGCTGTGTGGGGTGGGATATAGGGAGAAGAGGCTGTAGTGGGGAGATAGCGGGGTGCAGAGGTGGCAGGGAGGTAGTGAGCAGGCAACAGCTTTGGCTTATAGCCCTGGCCCCAGGCAAGGCCTGGAGTCTAAGCCATAGCATCTGCCTCCTCCCGCCTTCCCCATATTTGATTGCAAGATGGGGGCTTCTCCCCCTCATGTTAAACAGGGGTGGGGAACCTCGTCTTAGAATCGAGTATATACAGTACGCGTTTTGTTCCATTTGGCATAATAAACAGCAAATGTTTTAAAACAGGATAAAAGCATCTGCTTAATATGTTGTGCCATTGGCTAATTGAAGATATTGAGGGACTACATAGAAAACAGAGAGGGCCTTGCACGTCATTTCATTTGAAAGTCCATGCATGTGCATGTAAATCAGTCAAGGATAAACATACTGCTTTGCCAGATGACTTCACCATCTCCTTCTCCTATAAACAGAGCTGGCGCTCGACCCAGGGGGACAATCGCTGTTTGTTTTCTATGGGACAGCTGAGGCTGTTTTGTCACAACCTTTCACAAGTAAAATGTTTCACTTGATCAATTTTTAATATAGCACAAGTAGGTCTGTTCTTATCTCACTAACATCCTGTGCGTCTCAGATGAGCCTTTCATTTAGAATTACACACCCATCTGACACGGCTTCCTCAACGAGATTGCACAATGGCATTATTCTCCCTCAGAGAATTGGGAACACATCTTGCTCAATTGCTTGTGACCTCAAACGGGCCAACAGAAGGTCACATTGAGGTAACATCTTCCCCCAAGTTTTTCTGCCAGCTCCTTCTACTACCCTGGAGACAGTAAAGCTATGTCTACATTAAGGAAGGTTAAAAACAATTTCCAACCTTTTAGCAACGTTGGGAACTTTTAGAGCAGACTAGCTGCTTCTGGTCGCCTTAGGATTTGGGTGAAATTCTTGCCCCAGAAATCAGAGCAGGCACAACTAGCAAGAGGGAGCAGGGCAGCTATGACCATGCTGAAATTTGCAGTCCCAGATGCGTTTTTGGACAGTCTCCCAGGCCTTATTTTAGAAACTTATCACTGGCTGTGCTAACTATGGTGTGTGTTTTTAGAACTGTTGAACATTCATTATTGGCAGTGCTGTTCCCAGAGTGCTTAGGACCCAACATCAAAGAGCAGGCCACTGTGGCACTTCAGAAACACAGAGCAAAAATAGAATCTCTCCCCTAAAAATCTTACAATGCAAGTGTAAGGCAAGGCAGATACAAAGATCAGAGTACAAAGAAACCATGAGACCATGTGATCAGTTTGATAGGCAGTGGCCTCACCACTCCAGTGGACGCATTGTTGAGTATTTTGTAGGTGTACTAGCAAAGGAGACTTGTGGAGGGATTTGATAGAGGAAAAAAGGCATGCCTTTAACAGTGTTTACAGGGAGCTCTTCCCAACCCTGTAGAGCAGTGTTTCTCCACCCGTAGTCACAACCCAAAAGTGGGTCGCAAACAAACTTAACAAATGGATCAACAAACCCACTGCTGTAGAGCACTGGGAGAAAGCAGGGATGTGTTTGTTTAAATGCCTGAAAGTGGGTGATGCTGTCTGGCATCATAAGCTAATCCGAGATAGGAATTGAATGCAAGGAGGATGCTCCATTGTGGGTGATGCTAGTAACAAAAACAATAATTACAGTGGTTAATTTGGTGTTAGCACTGTCAAACAAAAGTTCAGTATCTTTTCACCCTAGCTGAGACATTTTTTTTAAAGTAATATAAGTTAAGTTACTTTCCAGTTTTTTCATCTAAGAGAATTCCTCCTAAGCTGAAAACATATCTGGGTCCAGAAGTTCTCACAGGGTCACTCAAAACTTGAATCGCAGGGTTTACCAAACTAGCTTAGATCATTGATCCATCAAGTCAAGTGATGGCCAATTCTTGATAGGTCAGAAGAGACTGCTCCTCCCGCCATGCTAACTCTGTTGCAGTTGAGCAATTATGCAGTGTTTTATCATGATGGGGAAGAGTGTCTTCCTGGTCCTTGTGCATTTACTGCCATTGATTACTTCTATAGTGTTTTCTCTTATTTTACTGAATTAGACAATCCTTAAAGGATTAGATCATCTTTTATCTATTCAGTTGAGTCGAGATGTCCATTAGGCTTCCATTATGTTCTAGCTTATATCACATTGCGTGGATTCCCTCTGCAAGACTAAATAAGAAGTCTCTCTGTAGGGTTAGACTCTGCCTGGCACTTGGATGCGAGTGGGAAGGGTATGGAAAGCGTTCTCTTCATTCTGCCCTAACTTGTGCAGAGGCTTAATACCGATGTGCCCAATGGAAGCTTTCTCATTGACTTTGGTTGTACTTGAATCAAGCTTCTTCTGCATTCACACAGGCCATCTTGCAATATTAACAGCTATCAGGTGATAACAGGTCTGATTTTTTTTGTAGTATTTTGCACCTTATACAGCAGTCATTTGCTCTAGTGCCAAGTTGGGTATAATGTACATACTACAATTTTGATTTGAGAGCATCCTTTCTCCTGTAAATAGCAATGATCATGGACACCCCACTGTTATGTTTAGGGTGCCTTGGCTTTTTATCTGTTTTATAGGTCTGATATTGTGAAGTATTTTTTTCCAGCAAAGGCTGGCAAAGTGGCTAATAGCAAATCTAGACCTTAAATTAAAGACTTGAAAAAGTAGTTTGGGGAAATAGGAGACTGATCAACCTTAAAAATGAAATATTCACAATAAATAGCTTACTTTCAACATTTCTGCATACGGGCTTCTCATGTGAATAAAGAGTTGGCCCATAAGCTCTGACAGTTCTGTAGTAAGTATATCATGATATAATCAATACCCAGCAAGGTTAATGCTTCCTTTTAAGCTTTCTTGTTGTGTTTTCTTCTGGTAAAGGATTTTTCTCTGTAGTCCATTACATTACTTCTTTGTGGGTTTTTTGTGATGCTATTGAGTTATTGCTGATCCAGTTCTTGATACAGCTTCTTTTTGTATGTTTGTGCTGGTGTAGATACCATCAGGAAGCTTCCTGGGGAAGGTGAAGCACAAAAACAATAGCTCACATCACTGCTATCCATGTCTGAATGTATTTCAGGCTGGGTATGTGAGTCACTGCATCCTACTTACACCCCGACTCTTCGTTTCTAAAATAAAATGCCTGCTGAAGGCTGGGTTTGAACATTCACACTCATAAGGGAATGCTGTATTCTTTATTTATCAGCTGCTTAAACAAACACATCAGTGTGACTCAGCTTCAGAAATCAGTGTGAATAATTAGAGGGGGAGGTTTTCTACGTGATTTCCTGACTTGTTTGTCTTTTTCATATGTGCTGAGCACATACATTGGGCAATAATCAATTAATAGGAATCTCTGATTTGGATTTAAAAAACCTTAAATTGAAAGCACTGCCTTGGAACTTCAGAAATGATCACTAGAATTACAGGGTTTTTTTTCCAAAAGATGTAAATCCAGAGGAGAGAATATGAAATAAACTTTCTGCTTGTAGATATGGGTTAAGAAAGTGAATTTGGTGCAGGTAGAGTGATGCAGTGGGTTGTAACTGGGTGTGGCAGGCAGGACTTGGGTTCTAGTTTTAGCTCTGCCACAAGCTTGCCATCCGGTTCTGGGCAAGTTACTTCATTGCTCTATGTGTTGTTTTCCTTATCTGTAAAATGAGGCTAATGGAACTTAACTGACTTCTAAAATGCTTTGAGACTGAAAAGTGCTATGTGCTATCATTATTCACTTTTGATTAAAAATAAAATTGTTGGCAGGATAAATGACTAATTCTTCCTGAGAATATAAGAAGCAGAATACAAGAAAAAAGGTTGCAGCAATAAAAGCATGGTCTCAAAATACTTTACATTCATCATCACGCACAAACATGCTTTTGTTGACAAAGACAGAAGTGCTCCAAGGCCTGTTGTGTTACAAATGCATTTAAAGAATAGCTGGAAGAAAAGTGCCATGCAGGATTTGAAACTGCAACGATACAATAAATTAGTGGCATACTGAAATTCAGCGCAACAGAAATCATTTAACTTTAACTCTGCATCCTGATTAATGTTCTTCCTTGGTCTCATTGCTTTCCTAATCCCTACAGATGCTCATCATAGCATCTCATTGCTCCATTCCTATAAAATAAGCTTCTCTCAAAATATAGTGGCATCTGAAGAGATTGCTACCTGATCATGTTGCAATTCTCACCTTGTGCAGTTATGGCAGTTTGGAGTTTCGTTTTGCAAATAATAGTAACCTAACAGAAGGTTTTTTGGATTGTACAACATTTCAGAGTTCTCTTGATTGAACAGAGATTCTAGATGTTAAAAAAATGAGGTCTTGCAGTTGTTCTGTTGTCTTGTTTCCCTTTCCTTTTGTCTGCAGGAGTATCTCCAGCCAATAAATAAAATTATGTTCTGTTAAATCCTGTCTTGTGCAAAAAAGGGAGTTTGGAAAGCACTGCCAGTACCTCTGGCTCTGAGCGACAGCCTGGTGTCGAATCAGCTTCCTTCATGCAGCACACTGAATCTACAGGTTGGGAAGGCAAGAAGAGCAATAGGCATTTACAAAGGATAGCGACAATCAGGAAATGCAGTATGAAGAAAGCAACCCGGTGCGGTTATCAACCTCAATGTAGCTGAGGTCTTCCCCATATCTCTCTGTATAGAAAGTATGCTCAAAAAGGAAATGGAGATAAACTGCAATAGTTTGAGGCCCTTTCTGCTAAACTTTACATACAGAATTACGACAAAAGTAGGAGCGTTTCATAATTCATGTTGGGGTGTGGGGGGAAGGGAGGTGGGGGACTCCATACCTCCTCACCACAGTAACACAAGGACCTAGAGAGGGATGTTTAAAGCAAATGCGAGTCAAGATAAGGAACTTGGATCACCCTGGAGTTATTTACTCTAGCAGCATGTTTTTGTAATGTTATGCTTCGGCGAGTGTGCATGACACAGAAGCAAACTGTGGTAGGTAAGAGTTGGAATAGCCGGAGTCTTATCAGAGTTAATGGAAAAACAATGGGTTCTTTGAAGTTGTAGCGCTGCCAGCTTTTCAGCTGCATTGCCTTTTATGGCTGAGCTGCTTCACATTGAAGTGTTCTCTATAGGTAGGACGATGGCAGCCTGACTCGGACGCTGCACGTTCCTATAATTAAAAGCGTTACTGAAGTTACGGCGCTCTCCTCTGCTCTGGGGATTCTAGCTTGGAGATGAACTCTGCCAGAATGCTAAAATTGTACAGTGCTGCTATGATTTGCTTCAGAGGAGCACCCTGGTACCTGAGAACAGTGCGTGTTCATCCCTCTACCTGAAGGCCACCGTGAATTTAGTTTTATTGGTTTATTTTTGCATCCCTTGTATGATACAGCCAGCTGGTTTGATGGTATCAGAGGAACAGCTAGGAAGTGTCGGTGATGCGTTTAGTCTAGTATCCTGTTTCTCAAGACTCCGGCAAGTGTCAGTTGCTTCAGAGGAAGGGGCAGGAAACTGGAATCATGTGCCCTTGGGGAAATGTTTTTTGAACCTTGTCAGTTGGTTTATATGCAACAGCACATGTTAGTCTTATGCATATTATTTTGCTTGGTCTCAGCCACTGACAATATATACCAAAGTCCCTGTAGGGAAGTGCTGTGCACCTGCCCGGGTGAAACACCTTGCCTCTGAGTTTGCCATGTGGCTGCATTGAAATGAATGTACCATCCCTATTCCCCATTCTCAACTGGAAATAAAGTAGTACCGTTTGAAGGCATCTCTCTGCCTGTCAGCAGATTGCACTTGGAAGTTTGTTTTGGCAAGGAGTTAGGAAATGCATAAGTGGGGTCTAGTTTCTAAAAAGGGGGTTGCAAAGACAATGCATGGGTTCTGTTTGTAGTTTTGCCACTGACTCACTAGGTGATCACGGCCTTCTGCTGTGCCTCACTTACCCCTCCCACAAATGGACAATAAGAATAGCCGTCTTTAAAAACATGTTAGATAACCAAGGCAAGAGCAGTCTAAGTGCTAAGAGGTGTAATTTAAAGCTAACTATGATGAAGAAGGGTGTATTCAAGAAGACCTATTTTCACTCAGCACAACTCAGCTGTTCTTAAAGCATTTTTACTGAACGTGTCACTTAAGTAGACAGCTGCCTCATGCTTCAAAATTTCTATGATGGCCTAAGGTACATAATAAAATTATATGAATTAAATTTTCCAGGGAGATTAATTTCAGAACAGAATAGAGGAAGACGGGTGGTGCTACAAACATAAGCCTGTAATGGGGAAAAAAGAAAAACACATGCTGATATTGTATCTGAAAATCAGAAGGAACTATCAGTGCTAGAATAGAGCAATCCAAGAGAATGAGTCTTATGTAATTCAAAAGCAGTATTCAGTCAGTAGCCAGAAAGACCCTGTTCAGGTAGAAGTACTGTGTGGGGATGGTAGCTTGGGAAACCAGTAATTAAGAGCTAGCCTAACGATGCAAAATAGAATTGCTAACAGGATTAATTAGACTTTGTCTAGGAAACCTCTGTAATTGATGCATATCCACATCTGCGGCCTGCTGAGACATTAGGTAGCTATTCTACACCTGAGCAGTTTGGTAGATCTAGAGAACCCAGCTGCCAGAATAATTTTGGTTTCTCTACAGCTCCTGTATTCAATTAAATGTTCAAAGTGTTTTTTTTCTTCCCTTTTTTCTAAACAGCACTTCCATGAAGGCCGAAAGGCACAGCAGCATATTGAAACTTGCTGGAAACAACTTGAAGCAGTAAGTGGAAACTTTCTTTCAAAGTCACGTTTAGAGCATTTTAATAATGTCTTGAGAAGTGTTTCTAAACATTGGGTTTAAAGAAAGATAAGGATTAGGAAAAGGTCTGAAAATCAAAGGAATGTAATTTGAAGCTGTGCTCTTTGGGATATAAAGATAGGCATAAAACAGTCTGCTCCTCATGGGTAGTATTTCATTTGATAATGGTCAAAAGCAGTGGGAGACGATCTTTTTGGCAGGCATGCTGCAAATTAGCCTAGCCCTTCCTTGTTCTCCCCCCCCCCCATGCCACTGATTCTCTTCCCTGCCTGATCTGCCTCTCTGCTTTCTGCTTCCTTCTCTGTACTCCCTGCCCCATGTGCTGCTCTGCTTTCTGCTTCCTGCCTTCTCTGCTACCGTGCTGTTTGTTCCTTCCCCGATCTGCTGCATGCTGTTAACGGAGGCTGCTGGTGCCACTTGCGGTGTACGTGCCACAGATTGGTCACCTCTGCTCAAAGTATGCTAGAAGCTATAGAAAATCCATAGTAAGGCACAGCCTCTACTGCCAAGAGATTACAATCCAAAAGGGCTGTATTCTGGGTACTGAATAGCACTTTACTCCATGCATGACTTCAAATGAGACCATCTGCTGAAAAGGTGCTATTCCACAGGTGTAAATGTATCGGAAACTGGCCCTCAATATTAGGTGTGACCTGGAGGGAGGAGGAGAAGCCATATGAAGGGGAAGAGATGAGGACAGGGGAAGATCAACAGTGGATGTGCTGTGCAGACCTTAGTCAATCAGTCATGAATGCACTTGTATAAAACAACAAAGGTAGCATGGGCTCACTGACCAAAGGATGGCAGAAGTGATGGATTTAAATGCAGAGAACAGCAGTTTGGCAGTTCAGAGCAAAAGGCATGCTCCATGTAGAGGGGGACTGTAGAAAGGCTGAGAGACCGATGGAGCGTCAATATTGCTGTTGCCAGAAGAACCCATCTATCTGAGGATGAGGGCAGAGATTTTATTTCCAATAACTTGGATGTATTTGTAGTTCTTTAGTATGGAAATTTATGCAGATGTAAACGAGCCAATCTCAAACACTCTTGGCAGTGATTACAGAAAATTATGTTAGTAAGCAGTGCTTATTAGGTTGAATTTCAAATAGTGTCTCTCTCCCATATCCAATGTGCCTGTTTTTTCCTTTCAGAGTAAAAGGCGGTTTGAACGAGACTGCAAGGAAGCTGATAGAGCGCAGCAATATTTTGAGAAGATGGATGCTGACATCAATGTTACAAAAGCAGATGTTGAAAAGGTGAGCTGGGGGAGGAGGCTTTCGCTTCTAAATACAAGTTAAGTGGTGCTGGCTTTGACAACCTTGCCAGGTATCACAGCTCTTTCAGGACTGGTCTGATCACAGCTCTGATCCTCCATTGTTGAACCAGGATAGTACTGCTCTGCAGTGCGACACCTCCAGTTACCTAGGAAAACTGAGGGACCCTTTCTGTTGTAAATGGTCTCAGCTTCACTGAAGTCAGTAGAGCTGCCTTAGTTTAAAGTAGCTGATCTAGTTACTGTGAATTGGGTTAATGAAAAACCAAGTCTTATTTGTTTAACGGCCCAGGTTCTGCCATACAAGTTGTAATTCAAGTTAGCAGCAGCTAACCTAGTGTTTCATTACTGGGTTTTCCAGCTTTATTAATCAATCTTGGTATTAGGTTAGTGGAATCAAGACAATTACTCCATTATAGTAGCAGTAGGTAGAGGCATAACTCGTATCCTATAAATGAACATGGACTGCTGATGGGGAAGGTACTTTAAATGTATCGTAGAGAGAAAATACTTCCTGCGCTAAATGGAGCTGCCCTAGGGGGTTGGGTTTTCCCAATGGCAAGTGAAGGTGCAAACTGCAGTTGTGCTTAGAACTGCGAACATTGGCAACAAAGGGGTAGAATCTAGAACTGGTTTTCTGGTTACCTGATTGCTTTAAAGGGTATAACTATGGACTACTTTTCCCATTTCTAATAGAAATAATCAGCAGAGTAGCTGTTAAATTGCAGTGTTAATTCAGAGCCTGATTCTGTACCTTATTCCACCTATGGACCCTTTGAAACACACAGCTGAAGGCACAATTCTGCTGTCCTTATTACCAAATATGAGCCAGGATGGTGGAATGGGGCGGATGTGGCACATACTGGATTTAGGCACATGATGGTTTCTTAGGGTGCTGGCACCAGGCTAGTTTATATTGTTCTTTAGGGCTTTGTTGGCCAAATGCAGGCCAAGTCCTAGTCATGTGTCTACTGGAGCAGTCTGAAACTAACCCTAGGTTTATTGCAGGAAATATTTTCATTTGGAAAGTACCCTGATGGGTTTTGCTTGGCGCACACCGTGTAGAGATTTATTAGACTTGACACACATCATGACAGAAGCTGCACAATTTACATTATTTTGGGGGAGTTCTTGCTGGTTCATTAGTTCTATCAAATGCAGGTAGAATTTGGTAGTGTGTTTCTTTTCCTTTTAATTTTTTTGTGTAAAAGTAGCAATAAAATTAACACATTAAAACTACTCAATACCTGATGCATTGAGGTAGTCAATATAAAATGTTGCTTTGTCAGTGTTATCAGCATGTTGCTACCTTGCTTCATCTGTAGGAAATGTTGTGACCGTGAGGCACCTCAATAACCTGTTCTAAAGTAATTGTGTGTTATCTTTTTGTTTTAGTGGTTGCTGACCTGAGGCCTAATGTTTCAATCCTTGCTCCTAAGAGTTATCCCATTAGAGGCAATGGGGAATCTCCTGTGGGAAACGGTTATATGAGTGGGATCATATTTAGTGGTGATATTGGATGTAACAAATTATCATCTCACAGAGTGTGCTTGTAACACATTTAGTCAAAAGCCACCATTATGTTTGGGATTGGATTCAGTATGCCAGGGATTAGCACCCTGCTACTGAGTTGTAGAAGGTGTAGGGTTGCAACATTACTTGTTGGTTTTGTTCTTTAGCCCTGATTCAGCAAAGCAGTTAAGCAGATGCTTAACTGTTAAACTTGGGTTTAAGCACTTTTCTGGTGCAGGGCCCTACTATTGAACCTTTTTCTTAGGCAGCTCCTGAATCGCACATGCAGGAAGTGTAAACATTTAGCCCAGTGGCAGTACTATAATTTAAGAAAGCAGCATGGAGGAGAAAGCTTGTCTACATTGCTTCGATTCTTGATGGAACTGTGCATCTGTTCAGAAGCTGCAGAAGTATGACATTCCTGATCTAGATAGCTAAAATTAGCTTGGACTTCCATGACCACGGGTTCACCCACATAGGTCAAAAATAACATGTCCACACTGACCAATATGTAGTGGATTTGGATCAGATGGCCTCTTTGAGGTGCATGACATATTCAGCACATCTGAAAAATCAGTCCAGAAACATGGCATTGTTGCTGTGATTTAGCTGAGAAAAGGGTTTTGCCACCTCCTCTATAAAGTCAAAACTGTAGAGTTACAAGCATTTTTGGCCCTCTAGTAAAGAAATCTGTGTATTTATTGGGGATTTCTTAAAACCTTCAGGTTTGAATATACCAAACACCTGTTGTGAGCGAAGCCAGAATACAAGGAAATAGTGATTTATAACAAAATGCTTCTATGTAGAATGTAGCACTTACACATCTGGAAGTCTGCTTCATGCCATTTCATTTCTTTCTGGGAGTTACAATGGAGGAACTTCTCACTAAAATCAATAGGAAGCTAGAACTTCTCTGGTATGCTCAATTACATGCAATGTAGAAAGTAGACCAATAACACTAGGGCTGCATATATTAGCAACTGCACACACAAATGCAAAACAGACCCATAAAATTTCCCGGAAGCTTTCTTGCACATCAAAGCAGAAAAGACCCAGGTGGTTTTATCATTTGCTTTGCTATTGATTGTAAATTCACCATGCAGATTTAATCCCTTATCACTTTCTCGGTTTGCTAGAGTATTTTTACAGTTGAACGCACGCACATACAAGGATGTCAAAAACAGAATGCATCAGATAAACTTTGTACCAGAAAGGGGTCAACTCTGCTCTATCTATAAAATGATGTTAGATTTTTTTTATGCTGAAAAGTAGGACTTCCCTTAGATTTTATGCAAGGCAGAGGTTAAACCAGAGAAGCACAGCTGTGATTTACTAGCCTAGGAAAATAAGAACTTGTGAGGTCTGAATCCAGAACTACTACTAGCTTTCTTTCTGTGCCACAGCCAAGTCATGTACCTGTGCCACGAGGGATAGCATGAGGTAAATTCTGGAAAGCAATCCCTGTCTTAATTTTCTTCCTCTGTGATTTGGACATGGAAATGAGGAGGGCCTTACGAGGAAATAGAGTTGACCTTAGTATTTCCCCTATATGTTAACACATACATTATAAATTGTAGTTATTACAAAATAAGACAATGGCATCTGGAAGGCAAAAAACCCCCAAACATTGAATAGGCAGGATCTGTTGCTAGGGTGCTTAGCTAATCCCTGGAGAAGGCATTAGTCAAGTCCCCAGTTATGCTGTCAGTCAGCAGGCTAGATGGAGAAGGACGAGGTTATCAAAACGAATGGAATGTGAAATAATATTACCGAACAGAGAGAACAGTGTTTTCTAAGTGCATGTGTTAAACCGGGTTCATCCATGTCAGCCTGTGAATAATGCCCTTTCTTTGCTTGGCCATGCCCATGTGACTGGAGCTGCTGTTACATAACTATCCAGTGCAAAATAGGAGATTGTTTAACCAGGGACTGCAGTTGGGGGTAGCACTATCTGACTTGTTCCAGAGAGGCAGAAACTGTTCAGTCTCAAGTGAGGCCATATGATCATTTTCTCTCCTCCTTTTATTACAGCGTCTCTGATTTCACTTGCCCCTTATAGCTTGGCTGCCGCAGTTTCACCTCCAAAAAAAAAACTTCCTGGCCAGGAAAGCAGACGATTTGGCTTTGTGTGGAGCCAGTACTATTCAGTCTGCTGGCTGGATGTGATGCCTCTCTGGGCAACATGATCAGTTGCCCTAATTTCTAGGGCTCAAGAGTGACACCTCTACAGCTTTAACTTGTATTTGCTAATGTGGGGAGACATTGCAGCTGTATTTTGAATCGCATATTAAAGAGAAATGGAATTAAAATCCTGCAGTGCGTCACAATTACATTTGCACTGTGCTAAAATAGCTGTGATTCACTGTTCTGCCCCGTGATTTGTAAGACTAAAGGAGGCTATGCCAGGCTCTGAGTCTCTTAGTCCCCTACCTTTCAATCTTCAGATAACAGCTGGCTTTGTCAAATGGAACAGGAAATACTGCAGACTGGTTCTTAGTATTCAGCACCTTAATATGACTTTGTAAGCTGCACTTGAGTCACCATTGGGCCTCAATCAGCCAGAAAGAGGGTGTGGAAATGGATTATGAATCACCTCCCTTCTTACTGGAATGGGGCAAGGGCTGTGTGTGACAGTGAGGGCCTTCTTTCTGCTCCAGTGCTGGGGAAGGGCTGGCCTGTGAGTTGTAATGGAGCATAATGCCCTTGTGATGATCACCTAGTCTGGCTTTTTGCATAGTCTAGGCCATCCCAGCAATTCCTCAGTGAGTTTAGTGAGTTGTGGTGTCATTAGAAATAGTGTCTTTTAACAGACTCTTCCGAGCATGCTACAGAGCTGGCATTTGACATTGTGGCTCTGCATCAACAGCAGCACAGGGGGCTGCTTTACTTTTTGTGCCTAAAGTCAGCATTGCCTGTGATTAACAGAGGGGTAGTGGAAAGGATCACGTGGCCATTGGATGCAAGCATAATAATCTGGACTGTGCCCAGGTAGTTCCTCGTCCCTGTTGGAGGCTGTGCCAAGGGGTACTGTCCCAGCGTGCTAGCCATATCTTTAAGGCCTGGGGATTTGTCTTTTTATACCTTGTGTAAGTAACTATTATTTAAACGGCACAGCCCTCTTTAAACCCAACTGCTTATTGTAAGAGCCCCAAAGGCCATTCTGGAACCCCTCCTTCCAAAATGAAAGTCCCTGCAGCCCTGTGCAGTACAGACACATACTTCATGCACCAAGGAGGGGCTGTGCAGGGCATTGTGCTTTAGAGGGCCTCAGTGATCACCAGTACAGAGGGAGGGAAAAAGCCTTCTGTGTCCCATCAGGGAACAGCCCATGCTCACCTCTGCAGCAGGTCAGCTCTGCTGGCTGGTACAAAGGTGAGGAGGCCAGAGGTTTTCCTCTCTCCCTGCCCCTGTTAGGGTGGTAACTGTAACTTCGAGCCCATAGAAGGTATCACCAAAAAAACCCTTGCAAAGCAGGAGCTTAGTCTCTGAGTTTCCTTCCCTTTCTGTGGTCACATTCAGGCCTTAAATGACAAAACGTGAAACATTTTTAGGGACCTGATACTTAGGTGAGGACTTGCATGTGCAGTTCAATGCAAGTCTCTTTGCTGTGAAAGGCTTTGCCAGTTCAGCAGCTTGGTTTAGATGAGATTGGGTTAGGAAACTTTAACTTTGCAGTGGGCTGTGCTACAAAATCCTAGAAATGAAATTGGCTGGCATGATCGTGGAGACGCTGTGCTGGCTTGTTAGCATTGCAGTGGGTTACAGAAGTGTGCAGTTCTTTTTCAGAAGCCACAGCATAGTTGTTTTAATGTTTTGACCATTTGGGGAAATGATCTCCATCACATGAGCAGCCTGATTAGTGTACATATAAGGAATTGCTCTATTGTTTGTTCCTTTTCTTTAGGGCAGCAATCACTAGCAAGCTGACATCTTTATGGGATGGTGTGGTATCCAGTGGTGTCTTTGCAGACACTGTATAATAAAAAATGTTTACCTGCTTCTCTTAAGAGCTTATTTTCTGAGCCGGATTTTACAGAATCGCTTTGCAAAGAGGAAGTGGTTAGGTCCCTGTCGTGGGGTGTTGAACTTTTTTGCTTCTGGCTGAGTTGCTGGGAGTAAAGGGCAATTAGCACCTTGCAGTGGATGCTTATCACCTAAGAGGATCAGCCCCTTAGTTGCGCAGTAGCAAAACCACATTGTCATGTCCTAGATAGCAATCCGTTCATCATGAGATAGTAACCGTTTTTAGCTGCCCACAGGAGAAACTATGCTCGTGCAAGAGTGTTCAGTATTGCCGGCCTGACATCGGGGAACTGGAGAAACGGTTCAGCTGTTTGCTTCCTGTTGTGGAGGAAAGTTCCAGCACACCCCAGAGCTAACGTACCAACTCTTAGACAGATGTGACCTTTGGTGGATTTGGGTGTGGGTGGAAGGCTTATAATGGAAACTTGACCTGCACCTTCACGATGGGGTACTTCCCAGTACCTGTAGTAATAATTTGGAGGAGGGGAGATTCTTTTTGATAGAGAACCTTTGCTAAATCTTTGATCACACCCAGAAAGGCTCTGTTTGCATCATAGCTTTATTCATATCCTGTGGCATGTGACTGCCTCTTTGGGGTTTTTTTTCTTTTTCCCTAACCCATAGGGTTTTCATTTCTATTTGCCTTCATAGATGCTTGAATTTGTTAGGGGTCTGCTTTTTGACTGCAGTGAATCACCTTCTCCTGCAGCAAACTTTAGTCAGCCCTTTTCTTGGAGAAGAGGTACCCCCTCTCTTTCCAGTGTTTTACAAACAGTTATTGTCTTTCTAATTTTATGGCCCCTATCCCGGTGGCGTCTCTCTTAAAGATTTTGTCATCACAGCACTCAAGGAAGTGCAGAATTGCTATCTTTACTACATAGCTGGGGAAACTGAGGCAAGGAGAAAGACCCAAGGCCTCTCCATTGGGAACCTGACCTTAATGTATTTCAGATCCTAAGTGGCTTGTCCAAGGTCAATCATAGTAGAGCAAGAAATACCTTTCAGATCTCCTGAGTCCCAATCCAGTGCTCTACACCCATGGCAGCCCTTAAGCTAAAGAAATCCCCCCAAACACTTCCCCAGCCAATGGCCACATGTCCAGACATGTGTGAGATATGATCTACCCCTTTTCTGCCTGTTTTTCTTTTTTCTTCAGGATAAGTGGAGGTGGTATGCAAAGGGAAGTAAGATTCCACAGAGATTTAATATTAGCAGACTGTACAAAGTAGATCAGACTGTGCCAAATCATTTAAATCACTGCAATGTTATTGAATTTTCTAGTTACTTTTAGTGTTGTACATACTTTATTTTTTTCAATTGAGTGCAAAATTTGTATTTCTTCTCTTCCCCTCCCCCTCCACTGACTTTGGATGCTCCTTATCAATTTTTATTCAGTTTGGAAAGCCTAAATTGCTTCACCTCTTGGGAGCCACATCTGTTAATGTTGCATTAAGCAATCATGAGCTGGGTCACCAGCAAAGTCAGACTTAATGGAGAGGTAAGAGAGCTGGCAATTAGAGGGATTCTTGGGAGAACTGGCTCTTCTTGTCTTTGCAAATGGAGTAGGACCTAAACTGTCAGCTGCTCTCAGCCTGTGGGCTGATGCCCTTCAGGCCATAACTCCTTTCATTAAGAGTTTATACATTCTTACTTCTCAGTGCACATGCAGTATTTTGGGGGTTTTTTTACACGAGCCCTTTGGTGATCTGGAGAGGTCTTTAATCTGTGTTTGGAAGCTTCCTTTCATTTGTCTTTTTACAGTGCACATGCAGCAGTCAGGTCATCATAGATTGAGAGAAGGTGTGCTTTATTACAAAAGAAAAAGACAAAACCCACAAACAAGCCAAAAAGGAAAATTTATCAAATTCAGAGGTGAATAGTAGTAACATCTCAGCAGCTTTGTCCAGGAACTTCACATTAAGGTTTTCAGTACAACCAGGGATTATGGATGTCTCAGTCCTTGGGTACCTGGATGACCTTATGATTTCAGATTGATTTTAATATTGATACTGTTGATTTCAATAATATTAAAACTGCACATCACAGTTTAAGTACGAGAAGAAAAATGGGAGAATCCCCACAGTATATAGTCATTTAATTCATGTTGGGAGTATTCCTCCTCCCATTTTATTCAATAACCCCAAACCTCTGTTTCTCCCATACCTTGTCCATTGTGAATTTATAACAGTGTGTCAGCAAGATGTAAACTAAAGAGGCAGCCTGGTTGAACTTTGACCCTGTGCCTAGCCTACCACAAAGCCTATGCTGGGTAACCCTGCATTTTTCAGTTCTAACTCGGGCAAAGTCCCCATTCATTTGTATGGGATTTTGTCTGGATGATGTCTCACTGTAGTCGTTAGTATTTGGCTTAATGTAATTTAAGTTATGCAGACCTGTTCCATTTTTGGACTCTTTGTTTCTTAATTGGCAGGGCAGTACATAGAAGCATTAAATCCATCAGGAAGGCCTCTAGCATGATCTGTAATAGGGAGTCCTATAAACACTTACGGCTCCTATAGATCCATGGGGAGCCTCCTCCGACGTGCAGGAAATGCAGTGCGTCAGAGCAGACGCGATTAATTGAGTCTGCTGGAGCACATAAATTGATGTGCTCTGGCAGCCTTTCGTGTCACATGCATCAGCATCCCCATGCGTCCCCACGCTGAAAAAAATGGTGGTGGGGTACTTGGAAATAACACATTCAATGAGCTTTAGTTCAAAGCGCCCTGCTGTCATTTTTTTCAATGCAGTGACACATGGAGGTGCTGATATATGTGACACATGGGTGCTTTTAATTATCACAGCTAGCTAATTAAAGCACCCGGTGCCATGTCCCGAAGCACATGTAAAAATGCCCTTAGTGACATGCTGTGATTTGTGTATCAGCTGCTTTTCTACTGTGACTCATTTAACGTATTAATTTTGCTTTTCAGTCTGCTAAGAATTAATGACTGCAAAGGCTTTGTGCATTTGTAAGGAAGGAGCAGCCACATTTCCTAAATCTCCTTATTTATGACGTGCAGTTTTTGTATTGACTCATCCGAAAGCAAGTATTGAAACATGAGGCACAAGATTGAACCCCTCTGAACTCATCTACTTTCTGCATGTGGTAATACCCCACAGCACTACGTCATGATCTGGCCATTTGAACAAGCGCCTTATAAAGATGCATTGTTAGAAGTGCCCTTGTTTGTGTAACAACTAAACTTTAGTATGGGGGAAAGAAACATGCATGCCAACAGCAAACTCCTGAATTACTAAGGATCGGATGTGAGACAAGAAACTTGTATAAGGGATAAAATAATAATAAAGGGGGGCATTTAGTGATGCAGAACTAATTAATTTTGTGCCAGATAGTTAGGACTTTTTTACTTTTCATTCCATTCTTATTCAGTCAGACTTCTGAGACAGCCGGTGGACATTTTTCCTGAATAAAGAATATGTAAAAGTGGAGTAAAGACTTCAGGATTTAGCTCACTGTCTGTTAGCTCTTCCATGAGTCAACATTTTTGCTGTTAGTAATTTATGGCCATAAATGTAAAACACTGTAAGCCTAACTGATTCAAACTGGCAACTTCCATTGGCCTTGCTTTGCTGTGTTGTATATTGTCTGCATTTTAAAATCCTTCCCAGAGAAATATGAGCATAACTGTGCACAGTATTCCAAGTATGATCTAACTGGTCTATCATACAATAAGGGAATACTTTCCACTGTTTATATGTGATACTTCTATTTATGCATCCCAGAACTTGGTTTGCTTATTTTACTGCCACTAAACAGAACACTATGCAAATGAGTTATGTGCATCACAGTTCCAAATCCTTTTTTATTCTGATCAGACCAACGATAGATATTATTGTTGTGCAGGGGTTCTCATTATTTATGCTGCAGGCCACTGCATATGAGTGGATTAACTTCCCTTCCAACATCCCAGGCACCCATATCTTTCATCCTGCAGACAGCTAGAATTGGTGCTTCAGACTGTTTATGCTCCATTGGCAGTGCCCTTGTCTCCTTGCTCTTTGCTGGTAGTAGGTTATTTATAGGTGTTTTTTAGGGTCTGCAAGAGGTTGGAGTGGATCTTCTTATGGATCCTTTTGGATATCATTGCTTGCAAGCACAGGCCCATGGACACACAGGCCTGGGATGTCCCTTCTAATCCTGGGGCTGGATGGTTATTGTGGTAAGGAGCTGGGCTCCTTGCTTCAAGGTATACGTTGATTCAGTAAACTCTCAGAGCAGCATGGATGAGTCTTGGTGCTTCTTCCTAGGTGGAAGTAGCTGCTGGTGTTGCTTTTTTTCATTATTTATAAGAGCTAGAGTCTCTGATCATTAGAGGGGCCTGTTGTGCTAAGCACGGTAGATGCGAGACAGTTCCTGCTTTGAAGCTACGACAGTCTAAATGGACACCGCAAAGAAAACACGGTAGAAAAAAAAAGTATTATCCTCATTGCTATTTTACAGACAGAGAATTGAAACACTGAGAAGTTCGTGCAGGGTCTCACAGGGGAGTCTGCAGCAGTGCTTAAAACTGAAACCAGTTCTCCCATTTCCCAGCCCTGGTCCTAACCATAAGTCCATCCTTCCTCTGGCGGGCAGGTTCGCTGGTTCGTGTTGGACATACTGCAGGACTAATGACACCAGCACGTCTGGTGCAGTTAGAAGAGTCCCTGTCTGAGTAAGATGGTTTTTTTATGCTGTAGATAGGAAGAACTGAAACAGTAGAGTTGTGTTAGGGAACTGTGTTACAGCCGCATCCTGCTGCTGCTTCTGAGTGCTATAAATCTGGTCTGTCCTCATTAGTGCCTTATTGCTATTTTATTGTTTTAATACATTTCTCATTAGCGTGTGTTGAGATAATCTAGCAGAATTGCATGCTTTGCTAACAGACCAGAAAACAGTTGGGAAGGTTTGATAATGAAGATTTTCCATCCCTGTCAGTTGTTTGCTCATTTGTATTTTGTTACAGTCAGCCAAGGGCTTTCTGGGATCCACAGCTTGCTTGTTTTTTCCCTTCTAATTATTGAAAGTAACAGTCTGTTTTATTTCTTTTTTTTCTTTTTCCAAGGAAAACAAGGGTTTTCCTTCTTGACTGAGAAATGGTCGCTGTAAAATAGTTAATAATAGAGCCTGATCCTGCCAGCCAAAAGGTAAAATTCTGGTCCCCTTGAGGTCGCTGGCAATCTTTAATGGGTTGAGACTTGCACCCAATAAGCCTAATCCTATAAGTGATGTTAAATGTTCTGTATTTGTATGGTGCTGAGTGCCACAGGGACCTGGTCTTTGACTACGATTTTGTGGTGCTTCAGCAAAACAAATACATAGCAATGTGTGCTCACAGGATCAGGCTTATGAATGGTGGAAGAATGGGATAATATCCAATTATATCATTCACACTGTGAAAATCATTTTTAATAGATTGGGATACGGGGCCTCATTCTGAGACCCTTGTTTCCTTAGTGCCACTTATGACACTACTTAAGTATATAGGCATGATTTTAAGGTTGTGAGTAGCTCTGTTGATTTAAGGAGTTGCTAAGATACTCTGGTGCATTGGGACCACAGACCCTGTGTGCAACCATTAGCTTTAAAAGTAGACCTGGGGTCTGATCCTGAAACCACTCCTGATGATAGTGCTGCTATGAGTCATCCCATTGCCAGTGGTAGTAATGACCCTTTGTGACTGCAGGCTTATAGAAAACATTCCTAACAGTGGTGAGGTATTGCTTAGCATGCTTTAATAATTAACTTGTTTTGAAGTTTCTTTTTCATATTTGTATTCCTGTCTGGTCTTGTATTCACCAAAGAGAGATCTGTTGTTTGGCAGGCGACAGCCTGGCAGTGCTGCATCTCACACTGTTTGGGAGGGGGGAGCTCCATCAAAGTTTTGACTGGAAATTCTGCAATTTTGGACAAGAGGAACTGCTGAAAAGTTGAACTGTTCCACTCATTGTGGATCTGCTGTACCCTAGAGAAATCTTTTTTTCTGCCCTTTTCAGTTATTCATATCCCTCCCACCACAACAGCCTTTGAGAGTTGCATTTTTTGTCTGTGTAAACCCTGAAGACAATATGTCTATTGACCCTCTCGCTGTTTCTGGAATGTGTCTTCAGAAAAGTTCCCTTGAATTGTTCTCCTCAAAATATGCTGCATTCCTCATCCTTACTGCAGACTGAAATGGTAAAAATGGTCAGGGAAATTTAACCCCCCCCCCCCTGAAAAAAAACTAGTTGCCAGTTTTCTTTGAATGCCAAACCTTATTGCTGTGCAGGCAATGTATTCTGAATGTATTAATATCGTCAACATTTTATCATGTGATAGTAGTAGCATGTTAGCATGCTGCCCACCCTCTGGTTTTTCCACAGTGCTAAATTATGGAAGGGGCTGTTCCATTTTCCATTGATATCACTTATGAGCTTCCCATTGCTTTCAACAGGACTTAGGCGAGGTAAGGTAAGCCACCTGTCCAAGGCTTTAGTTTGGCGGATTTCATATTACATTGCTTCTCGGCATGCGTCATTCATCCCAACCATCGTTGCACCTTCGTAGCATGAGAACTCTACAGTAAAAGGAATGGAAGGAGTCTTGTTCGCAGTTGCTCACCTTTCTCTTTATGAGTGCTAATCAGAAATTTCAAGTGCTTCATTTCTTTTACATATTAGAAAGCAGGTGCTTCAGTTGTACTGGAGGTTTGCAGGAACTGTTGGTAAAAAGAATGATTGCTAGGGAGAGTTATCCATCCCTCATAGGCAGCATCTTTCATATAGAAGAATGCACTGTGTTGCTAAACTACAGAAATTTTGAATCATCAGTATGAAAAGTAACTGTTCTAAGTAGCAAGAATCAAACATGCCCTCTAATGCAGGTTACATCAGAACTAATGTTTGCCAGCATTGAAATTCTTTTAATTCCTAGATGGAAAGGGGGAAAAAAATCTTCCCTTAAATGAAGTACTTCATCCATAAAAGGCTGTAGGCTATTACTGTTGTCAGCTCCAGTGACAGAGTTTTGGCTAGCCTTTTTTTTTATAACCAGAGGCTCATTAAAAGCATTATGAGCATCTGAAGCCACCAACTTGTGAATTGTGTGAATGTCTGATTTTTGCATATCATAGTGAAGTAGAGAATTGCTGCAGAAAAATGTGGCAAAAACAATTTTGATATGAGCATGTTTGTGTTTTTTCTTGCTGCTTTGCAGAGACAGATAAGTAGTTGCCACACTGAACAGCTCTTCTGTTTTGCTTTGTTTTCCAGCTTGGGGTTAGGTGTCTCTCTAGGTAAGGTCTTTACATTGGATTGTAGCTTCTTTACACCTCTGAAAATAAGCACCTCTGAATATAGCCCATTGCTTTGTATTAACTTTATATAAGCTTACTTACTGTTGTCATAAGTAGCCCTGTATCTGAAGTAGGTGTTTTATGTTGTATTCTGTACTTATGGGTGGATCTAGGATTTTGAACAGGGGACTGCAGATGGCATGATACATCATCCCATATAACACAACACACATTTTTCTCCAGTTAAAAATGAATTAGATACTTTACTAATATGCTAGGGGCATAGGGCTATACTATGTAGTTTTAAATTGATGCAAAAACAAATATTACTTAATCAGAGTATGCATTAATTTGCTATAATGTATAAAAATGTAGGCAAAAAATAATCAAAAGGTGATGTTTCATTAGTCCTGTGTTCATTAGAGTTACATGCACGTCTCTTTTTCAGATTCGTAAAACAAAATCTAGCTTTCTTGAGCATCTTGGTAGTGCATCCAGTGCTTAATTGAAAGTTATTTCCATACCCAAGTTAATGTTCACCTGAATTAATGTTTTTAGCCAGAGTTAAAAACAGTCTGCAGTGCTGTTAATGTTTTTAGCCAGAGTTAAAAACAGTCTCCAGTGCTTTTAAATAGAAGCTACATTAGCAGGAGCAGCTAATAGCAGAATTGCTGAAGAAAGGATAGCTTGATTAGTAGAACATCAAGACCTTTAAAAAGGAGAGAGTGTTGTTAACACCTGTGGAAGGGATGGTTAGAAGGAATCTGGTAGCTTACAATGATCCCTGATGTTAATCGACTCCCTCACTGTTGCCTGAATAAAAATGCTGCTGCCACTGCTGTGCAGTTGTTTTTAAACTTTGGGTGGAGCAGGAACCAAAAGGGGCAGGGGGTGCAACTGCACCATTGCATCTCCCCCTGGATCCACCTGTATCTACTGAGCCCTGGAAATGCCATTCTGTTTACAGCCACAGCTTTAGGTTCTTCCCACTTGCCATCACCTAACACAGCAGACTGAGAAAGAAGGACTCAGTCTTTTGAACTAACAGACAAAACAGTTCTTTGTTGCCAGTGGACTAGAGAGTGTTTTAATGGCCCTGATCTGGAGCTAATGTAGACTGGAATAGCCCCACGTAAGTCCAGCAGAGCTGTGCTTGTTTACACTGGCTAAAGATTTAGATCTGTGTGTCCTCCTCATGCTTAATTTATAATTCAGGAGTTTATAGGAAGCATATTTTTGAACTAATTGTACATTAGAGTCTGAGTTGTGGTTTTGATTTAAGTAGGGGTTTTACCGCATACCTTGGCAGGGCTGAAAAGGCTGCCTTCGCATCTGTGACCTTTAGGCTTTGCTGCTGCCATAAAAACTTTAAGAAAAAAATGTCTAAAAAGTGAAGAAGCAGTGTTTAGTCAAAAGTGACCTGCCCCCTCCGCATTTTATATGACTGCCCATTCAATTAACTTTGGGAGTGGGGTACCATGGAGTGATCTGAAGAGGGGAGAGGCCTCCTTGGTGTTTAGCATCAAAGGTAAATTGCAAAATAAGTGTAACATCTCTGAGTGTCTGAGTGGCCTTTTGGGGGTGGGGGATGTATATATATTTATATATTTAAATGGTGTATAAAGGTGATCTCATTCATTTCTCTTTCATGGAAAAAAAAGTGTTTTTTCGGCTGCTTTTGTTGCATTTATAAATATCTACACACAGATCTGTCTTCTGTATTTTGGAGAGCTTTGGCAGTCTTGGGGAGACCTGGAATGTAATTTCCCAGATGGCGATGGAAACCTGAGTTCTCATTTTATCAGCTCTGCCCAATTACAAGGAGAAAAGGACATTGGCTGAAGGAGCTGCATCTCAAGTTTCAAACCCAATCTCTGAACTCGTGGTTGGATTCCAAAGGCTAGGTTTTCCAAAGCCTGTCTGAAAAAAAACATGCGAAGGCCAGATATTTTTAATGGAAAATAAAAAGGAAAGAAAAGAAAGGAAAACCTTCTCTGGACATCTGTCTTAGAACATATGAGCAGTTGAGCATCCACACATTTATTTACATATTTATTTGCTGTGCTACTCAATTTGAAATTACTTCTGAGATTTTTCAGTTCCCTCTCCAAAGTTACTGTGGCTATGCAGGAGCCCAGCTATAAACTATAACTTGCTAATACTAAAGTGATGATGTTAGCCATAGGACACATTCAACAGAAGTGATAAAAAAAAAAATAAAAAAAAAATCCCAAGACTCTTTCAGATTTTATTTTAGGATCAAAATACCTCACTGGAAAAATATTTAAAACTTTTCAAGCTTGCCAAATGTGCATGCACACACACTTCCATAGAAGAGAATTACTGTTTTGGAATGTAACAAATTCTAGTTACTCATCCTCTATACTCTTTTTTTTCAGGCCAGTTAATCACTTGGAAAACTGGGCCCAATCCTGGTTATATTTAGGTACAAGTTACTCATGGGAAACTACTAGGATGACATATGAGAATGAAATGACACTTGAGCTCAGTTGTTTGCAGAATCACTCGAAATCTGTAAAAATGAATGTCTTGTCTTACATTTCAACAATGGAGGCAAGAGGCAAATCCCTGTGTTGCACTATGAGAAAAATGGCTGCTTGTACAAGCAGAAATAGCTCTTGTATAGAAATTAGCTCAAACAATGGATTGCTCTTAGGTGGCTGCAGAAATGGTATTCACAAGTGAATATTGATCTGTAGCAGCTGGAGCATGAGTAATGGAGAACGGAAGGTACAATCTTGCATCAGTGTTATAGCCTGGCAAGCTTACAAGCAGCATTATTTTTATACTGTTTTTTTCTTTTTTCAGTATAAAAAAAAGCCATACCATGATATTTTCTTAGTCAAATTTAATGCAAGCAAAAAATATGCATTCTTCTCAAGGTCAGATTGACATGGACCATGGGTTGGCGCTTTTTTTTTTTAAGCCTTCCTCAGTAGCACACAGCTCAGTCCCATTCTTAGGATCTTCTGAGCCTACTTTAACTTGACTAATTTCCTGCCACAGTAATGGTAAAGCATTTATAATACCTGTGTCTTGCTCTTTACTGGTGGCATGTTGTAGAGGGAGATTTAATAGGATACTTTGTGGCTGTGATGTGCATGATTGTCAGAATAGATGTTTTTGTGGACCTGTTTGGAAAGTTGTCTACAAATACAAAAGACTTGAAGGCCTGGGGCGGTGCCCTCATCTATATTCCTATATAGCTATGTATAGGTTTGATAAGAAATACAGCCTTCTCTTAGAAAAATAGCTGAACTGGTTTCTTATCATTTTACTATGTGCAAGCCAAATTCCTGACACCCTGCATTCTGCCTTATCGCAGATAGCAGAGAGCTGAAGATGCAGAGAGCATTTTCTATGGAGGATGCTTTTGATTCACTTCATCTTTCTTATTTTCATCACAGCGTTTTGCATGTGATGTTCCTCTTTTTGCTCCTCATTGCCAGTGCTTTCTCGTGGGGGTTCTTGAATTAGTTAATGAAAATAATATAAGGTAAATCCAGGAAACTTTTTACAGTTAAATGTGCTTACACAAGAAATGTCAGAACTGAGCTGAAATAAATTATGAGGTGTGATACCTGTGAGCTGAAGAGATGGGTAGAGAGCAGGCCCCTTTCTCTGTAAGCGGAGATTTGAAACCTTTTGGCATAAACTGTTACCTTCCATCTATCATGAGCAAAATGTTCCATGATTTGGTATTTCATGGATTTATTGTCAGGAAACTATTGTCTGCCTGGAACGGCTCACTGCATAACCCAGTCTTGAATTGTTTTTAATAGGAACTTGCGTCTAGAATGTGTTAAGATCATTTGCTGAGCTGGTTTCCCTGAAGAAACACAAAAGCAAATATTTATCTCTCTAAAATGAGCAGTGTATTCCCCTGCCACCACTCTTTTTAGCAGAGATAGTTCTGAGAGTGAATGAGTGACTGTGGCAGGGCCCTTAGGGTGCCTGCCAATTTAAGAGGTCAGGCAGCCTGCGGAGCTGCCAGCAGGTGTGCACCAGAGCTAATGGGGAGCCAGATAACCCGGGAAGCCAGCAGGTGAGGCTAGACTTGGTAGAGGGAGTCATCTGACTCAGGAGGAAGGCTGGGCTTAGAGCAGGTATAACCCCAGGCATGGAGAGAAACCCAGTAGTAACATCTGGGAGTCTGCTGAGTGAACATCCCCTCAGCAGGGTGGCTGCAGCTTCAGAAGGTCAGCATGGAGGGCAACACCTAAAGCAGCCTGGAGATTTGGGTAGGAGCTATGGGGCTGGAGGAGGTTCCTAGGGACCCAGGCTCGGGTCCGGGTGAGCTCAGAGCAAGGGGCTCAGTGCAGAAGACCTATTGTGAGTCCAGAGCGAGAGGCATAAGATGTATTGTGAAGCCTGGGGGAGTCCAGATTGAGGGGCTCAGTGTAGAAGACTGATGTGGGATCTAGGTGAAGCCCAGGGAGAGGGGATCAGTGTACAAGACCTGTTTTGGGGCTCAGGTCAGCCCAGAAACAGGGGCAGAGAGCCTAGGAGACCTGCTGAGGAGCTTGAGGGGGTGGACCTGTGAGTGAGGGTGGGCTGGTAGGTTGGAGAACTGACCCCAGGAGGATCTCGCTGGCCTGGAGGGGCCTGGAGTCCTCAACTGACCCGAGGTGGGGCCAGGGCCTGGGTTTGGCCAAAGGTCCAGGTGGGGCCACTGCCAGAGAAGAAGGGGTCAGAGAAACAGGCCCAGAATGAGAGTGGCTGGAACAGGGCCATCAGATGTAAAGGAAGGTCTGAGACAGTGCTGAGACGAGGGGGCCCAGAGGTAGGAGAGCCAGGGCTGAAGGTGGTTTGGAAGGAAGAGAGAGCTGACCCCAGTTGGAAGCTCCATGAGAGCCGACAAGACCAGATTCTGAGAAAGAGAAATCTGGGGCCAAGGGAGCCCCAAGGGGTGGCATCAGTAAGGGGCCAAGGAACTTGTAGCCAGGGTTGTTGGACAGGGACAGCATAGCTCTGGGGGTGGAGGCCAGGGTCTAAGCTGGCCAGGGTTATAACCGAAGACTGCACCTTACTTGAGTTTGGGATCATGGTGATGGGACTACCCGTGGCGAAGCAGCCCCTAGAAAGTCCCACCAGTGCCAAACCCAAGGGAAGGGCAAATCTGGGACACCCTAAAATCCCAGCCCCCATTGCCTTGCAGGTTGAGGTTACCTCTTGGCAGGAAAAGGCTAGGAGAGCATACCCTGAAATAAAAGCAGGGGCAGGACCAGATGATCCAGAAGTGCAGGGTTTAGATTTACAAGGGTTTAGATTTACGAGGCCAGTCCTGGCATCACTGAAATCCATAGCAAAACTTCCATTGACTTCCCTAGGGCCAGCATTTGGTCCACGGGATGGGCTGAGCAGAACGAGCAACAGTGTACTGGCCCACATAATAGGGACTGAGAGAGAGAGAAGGCAAATAAGTGAATATAGTCAGAATAGGAAGTGAAGGCATAGGGATGTAGCAGGCAGGGGAAGGGAGGGCTTTTATGCAAAGGTCTGTAGTAAGGAAGGAAACAGCTGACATAGACAGATGGGTTAGGTCGGGGTGGGGCGGGAAATAATACTGGGCAGTGAAACGGATGACAGAAGGCCTCGGGAAGGAAAACTCAAAAGAGAAAAATCCTCAGATACAAAGGAATCACTCTGGGAAGTTTATCTTTGCAAATGGAGAATTGTTGCCCAAAAAACCATAGTACAAAAATATATGCAAATTATATCAGCATTATCATATTAGTTGAAATGTGGCAACGCAGGAGAAATCATTACTGGCTAACAGGGGCGTAGATTGTTCAGAGGAGAGCTTCCAAGGGCTGTGGATGGAGAGGGAGGAGTGGCATTGTATGCAGAGAGGTAAGGAAGAGTTATAGAGTCTAAAGTGAAATACTGGTGAGACATACTTGGTATAGCCTAATTCATACAATGAAGTGAAGGAACACAGAATTAAAAATGCTGCTGGAAAGAACATATGTTGGAAAAGGAAAGATCAACTTCTCCAGGTGTAAACTGAGGCATACTAAGTAGAGGAAATAAATCTGCCAGTAAGCTTGTAAACATGATAGAAAGATGCCTTGTTCATATAATACAAACAGAATAAGCAACAGTGCTTAGCTGAGCTAAGAGCAGAAAAGCAGAGTCCTACAAATCTTCCATGTGCTGAGCTCCCATTTACTTCAGGAAGATTTTGGTATAAAGAGATCACAAGCTTGGTCCCAAGAGCTTATCATATTTACAAGAGGTGCAGTGGTGAATTATTCTAGGAAGTAAAAAATGACAGCATTTAGAGGAAAAATCTGGACAGAGTTCTGGCTGTATGAATTTGGAATAAACACTTGAAGTAGATGAGATGAGACCGTGAAAATTGAAAGTGTTCAGGGATCCATATGCCAATGTTTCCCCAAGGTTTTGTGTGTGCTGACAGTAGTAAATACAGTAGGAGTAACATAGGAATGGAGAAAACTATTCAATCTTAATCTGATGGGGTTTATTTCCAAGCAGTGTAACATAGGATATTCTTCTGGCTTTTCCTCAGGCGAGATCCCAAGCTCAGCTACGACATCAAATGGCTGAAGAGAGCAAAGGAGAATACTCATCCATTCTTCAGAAGTTTAACCATGAGCAACATGAACATTATTACACACACATACCAAACATCTTCCAGGTGAGATCTTTGATACTAGGGCTCTTGCGAGGGGAGAAGAGCCCTATCTCTTGTTACCTACAAGGAAGGGCAACCAGTAGGTTTAATTCTATGACGCCAGCTCATTGCTCTCCAGCAGTCTCAGCACTGCATTATCAAAGAGCAGCCTTGACGCATCAAACCATGAAGTAGTTACTCTCTTTTAGTGACAGTTTCTATTCCTGGGATTTCATAGAGAAGTTGCGCTGCTTCAGTTGTTATTCTATTGCAGTTGCACTGGGAGTAGGAGGAAGGGAGAAGGGGAGATTGTAATTTGTTCAAAATGTTTACCAGCTGCTCAGAAGTTATTCATGTTTGTGCAGCAAACAGGCATTTTCCCATTCAAACATTTAAACTTCTTAGAAGATCTTCCCTTTAGTTTCATGGTACTTTAAGGTGGTGGTGGTGGTGGTAGTAGTAGTAATAATAATAATAAAAAAAACATCCCCAGGCTATGTATAAACTTCATACAGTGCCTTACAGAATTAATCTTTTATCGTTGGCATTGCATTTGGTTTTGGTAAGGAAACCTTTGCCTTCTCCAGTGGTTTATTTCAAGTGTTAAAATGGCATTTACTTTTTAAAAGAATGATATCAATGTGTTCTTTCCTTTAATTGTTTTATTTTTCTGTTGCTCTTGGTTGGGTCAAGGTTTAACAGGAAAATGGTGTGGATTCTTCCTGGTAGCCAGTGTCATATCAGGTTATATGATGCCACACAAAACATGCATCCTTGATTCATGTCCTCTGGATATACTTTCTGCATCCTTTTGTAATCCATCATAACAGGAATATGCAACCTCCACTTTTCCTGTGTTCTAAACCAGAAGTCCTTGGATTTGATACTTGGAGATCCTTGGCACCACATATAGAGTAGGTTTAAAATACCTGGTTTAAACAACATAATGTGATGTGTAGGAGCAATCTGGACAACTAGTCTCATTTCTCCAAAGTTTGAGGTTTTTAACTTTTGTTTACAATCTTTGTGAAATTCAAGTGAAAATTTTTTCAAAATGTTTCACAAAGAATGAGAGAGAGAATTTATCTTTATAGGAATTTCGTTCTGGACCTGGAAAACTTCCTTAGCAACATTTTTATCAGGATCCATATAATTCCACTTCTTCAGTTTTGACAAATGAGCATTTTCCAGCAAGAAATGTTCATTGCAAAATTACCAACTACTGCTTGTAACAAAGAGACTACTCTTTGACCGGCCCTTCAATCTTCGTTTTCCTGGATTTTAAGTCATATTTAAATGACTTTATTTAAAAGGAGTTGCTGTATGGCAGGAAGAAATTGGTTGAAACAGTGGTGTAACTCAATGTTTGATCACAATGATATGTAATGTTTTAGAAAATACAAGACATGGAGGAGAGGAGGATAGTGAGACTAGGCGAATCCATGAAGACCTTCTCCGAAATCGACCGCCAGGTGATCCCCATCATTGGGAAGTGTCTGGATGGAATAACAAAGGCGGCTGAATCGATTGATCAGCAAAATGTAAGTGTTGCATTGTTGAACCTTGTTTTCTGCATTGACATTTGTGGGTCACCTTTAAGCCCCAGGCCTAGATCTCTTGTGCTGTGTTCTGGATGATCACAGAACAAAAGCGACGGTTCTTCCCCCAAATGACTTACAATCTGCTGCTCTGTGAAGAAACAATGAACACAAAACTGAAATCCAATGAGAGCACAGAAAAGGATCCTTTGTCATAGGTTCATTAAGGATAGGTCTATTCCTAAGGCCCGTTTTAAAATATAAATGCTAGATGCTTTGTCTTGTTGACGCAAAAATTCTGTTCCTCTTGTAGATGTGTTTGTTTAGTAAGATTTTGCATACTGTCATTTGCCTTTTAAAGAATAAGTTTTCTTTGTCAAATGTACTCCTTTAACGTTCATTTTAGGGATTTGGTTTGGTGCATCCTTTTGACAGGATCCTATCTTTTAAAGACTTGATTATTTGTAAATAGACTTCTGCAAACCACATTTTTAGATGATAAGCCAGACCAGTCCTTCTGTGATAAAGAGTTTACTCTACTCTAGCTTTCCACTGGAACCAAAAATCAAATGGAACATTACAGAAATGTGTTTGTTTTAGTTATTCTGTTAATTATGGAAGCACTAAACATGTTGTGTGTGCAGATTTGTATGTCTGTCCAGCTTTCGTCAATGTATATATTCACCTTTGACCCATTAGTCTGGATCCTTCAATTTGCAGATGAGCACTGGGGGATTTTAATTTCTGAACATCACTCTGATAAGGAGTTTGGTTGTGCTTCCTGTTGCACAGGCAGCACAAGAGCAGATCTGTTTTCTTTCTAGTTGAGAATGCAGTGCTCCCACACTCCGTTGGTAAATGAAGTCTCCATCTGCTTTTCAGCTTTTTTTTCATGGATCACATCAGTGCTTCAAATACAAACAGTGTGTGTATTGCTCACTGTTTGAATTTCCCCATATGTCTTGTTCACTGGACTCTTCTAAGCTTTTCATTGCTCAGAGCCTGGATATTGCAGTTAATTGGTTGCAGAGGCCAAAGGGTGATGTTTCAGAATATAACTTTCTGCTCAGCACTCACCAGCTCCCACTGACAGTTTCTTAGGAGATGATGGAAACAGAAAGAAAAAGTGATGGTTGTTGTTTCTTCTTTGGAGGTATTTTAGGTACTGGTGGGGACATCATCAGTACAATGTACTTTTGTTATGGTGCTAACCTGGAAGATATGTATGCACTGTGGAGAGCCAGCCCAGGCTTACGCACTGCTCAAACCCTTAGATGAAGCCATAGATAGAATATAAAGGAGGAATAGGCTAGCCCTGTGCAGACAGCTAAAGTTAACCCTCAAATTGATGTTACATACATGTCATTTTGAGGATATATCATATTTTGAGTGCATGCAGGTGTTTTAATGTTAAATGGGTAACTGAGCTTTCTGTTGCAGAAGACTCATGAAACACACTCACACTCACGTTTCAAGCGTTGAAAATGGCAGTTGCTAGAAATGCCACTGGAGTGAGAATGTGTTTATATTTAACAAACCTTGCTTAATGTTCCACACCTCATCACAATGGAACAATCACAAAATATTTAACAAACTTTCTATGCACTTAAAAGGCTCCCCTTGCTTCTTAAATGGGTTCCTTGCACAAAAGGAGGATACAGACATTATGGGTATTTTTCTGCTACAAGATCCCTTCCAAGGATCAGCCTGAAACCTTCCACCCTAGAACTTCAGTTAACTTGGGAGAAACAAAAATGTTTTTAGCCTTTAATAGTCTTCTTTTTCCCTCAAAATTCATTTGAAATTTGTGAAGTTACATAGTCATTTGAAAAATAGGGCAGAGTAAAGAGAAATGCATGAAAAAGCATCTTTTTCTTTTGTTACTACAAAGCTTATAAGTACAAGGAGCTTCTGAAATTAGAAAAATGCTCCCAGCTCTATCTTGATCTGGTCTGTATTGTTTAAAGCGAGGAAACTATAAAAGCAAATTATCACAAGGAGGTGGGAGAAAGTGGGGAATATGTCTCGCAAAGGAATAATAAAGCTGTAAAATAAGGTATTGGGGAAGGTAGTTGGAACTGAAAGTCTGTCTGTGTCCGAAGCGTCACGTAGCTATATGTTTGTGGAAGGAAGGAATAATGTTGGGTGGGATGCGGCAGAGCAGGAAGGTATGGTTAAAATGCAGCAAACAAGGGCAGGGCCCTTGGATGCAGTGGGCTTTTCCTGTTGAAAGGTCATATGTCCTGCTGCAGATATGCAGTCTAAATCTTTTGCTTTGCTCATGCTCATGCAGCCAGATTATCTGGTTAACTGTATTGCCTCTGGGGCCCTGTACAGACGTAACATGCTTCGACAACAGTAGCTGGCCCCTGTACTGCCTGGCCCCTGTGTCTGCAGGTTGTGTGTTCTGACGCTTTCTTGCAAAACCTTCAGCATCAGCAATCTTAGTAGCTTACTATTAGATATGTCTTTCTCTGAGCACAAAGAAACTAGTGTGCAACGGCAGCCTGAATAGCCTACCTAGCTTCAGGCTGGATTTAGCTTTGGGAATGAGCCAGCACAGGTCAGATTTAAACAAAGCGGAGTGCATTGAAAAGTGCTGATAATGCAGATGGCATGTGGTTAAATGAATACAAACAAGACCCAAACCTGCCCTGGCAGGGAGAAGAAACGGTCTAGCTTTGTGCAAGACACTGGGCTTTCCCATAGGAAACCAGACTGGGAAAAGCCCTTTGGTTTTTGAGCCTTTAGGTTGCACTCAAGTTACACTTCCAAGTTTTCCCCCAGCCTTGGAGCCTAGAAATTTTTGTTTAAATGACTGCAGACAGTCTCCTATAATAATGTGACTTCAGGATCTGGCTCTTCATGCAAAATAACCAACAGTATGATGCTGACAGAAGATTACAGCAAAAGTAGATGACACTGCAGCTACCTGCTGTAAAAAATATCACACAGTAAATTTCAGATGGAAGACTGGAAGGACTTCGAAGATGTATAAATCCTTCTCCCTTGATACTAGGATATTAAAGATTGGTAAAGCTATTACTGGAACTATTTTAGCAGTATTAAACAATGCTTTGCATCATCTTCAGTGAACTTCATATGTGGATCTCCAAGTCCTTTTATCAAATACAGGTTTTTAACAGAAATTCAGGTTTTTAACTGAAATCTACTACATGCAGCATTGCTCAGTACACTCAGTATTGAACTTTTTCCCACAGCATCCAAGAAACACTAAATGTATAGTGCTAAAATTGTACTGTACCAATAATAAGAAAGCATTAGAATTGTGTTATATTTCACTAACTTACTGAAAACACAATTGTGTGAATTCCTTACGAAGTGCCACAGTT
This sequence comes from Alligator sinensis, assembly GCF_000455745.1. NCBI lineage: Eukaryota > Metazoa > Chordata > Crocodylia > Alligatoridae > Alligator > Alligator sinensis. Next base: position 1,346,652 of record NW_005842102.1, on the reverse strand, counting down.
GTGTTTGCATGGTGTGTAGTAATACTTAGTGCTTGCATTATACCTTTCCTCACTGGATGTCTGAATATATATTAAATGCCTTATACAAGCCACAGAGGGAGTCATATGAGTGCTAGGATTAGAATTCAGGAACTCCTGCCTTCTAGTTCTTTGTACGCTCCATTAGAGTCTTGTCTGTTCTTCTGGTCTAGGTATACCCAAGTAGAATCAGTACTAGTTATTTATTCAATTTATATGCCTCCCTTCCTAACAAAGGCACAGGGAGGCTTACAGTAGAAAACAGAATAACTTAAAAAAAAATAGAAGAGTGACAAGAGGACCACAACAGTTTAAAGGGGAACTAGAATATCAAGATAAAACGGAGAACCCCTAAACAGCATCTCATCTTAGTTTTGTTTGGTGAGTGCTTGCCCAGATAGGAAGGTCTTGCTTACAATGTTTCCGAAAGATGTCCAGGCTCAAGCTTGGACTTGTCTTTCCTGCTAAGGTGGTACTTCATGCATCAGTATGTTATTCATGTCTTCCTTTCCATCTACAAACTGATGACTGGGAAGCATTACATATAGTCATCCTGGGTTAGAATAGCCAAAATGGGACCATTAAAAAATATGTTGCTATCAACATTTGCGTTAAGGAAACCTCTGCTGTGGAGAGGCCAAGCCATTTATTACCTGCATTCTGGCAGGTGTGATAGACATGCTGCTGTACGGTAAAATAAAAATGCATGAGTTCTCATCTTTGACTAATGGATTTCTAGAGACTGGCAGGTTCAAAAGCTGAAAGAGTTCCAAGCAGAACTTGAATGTCCTTGCCTGTTGCCCTCTTCTTTAGGTCCGAAAGAGAGCTGAGGACTTCTTGCAAGTCCTCTGAAAAAAACACCTTTGTTTCATTTCGTTATATGATGTTAAAAACTGACAGGGTATATTGGATAGATTTAATATTTTATTACACTTAAGCTGCAAAGAAAGCAAGAAGCTTGTCTGTTGCCCAGATGCAACCCTGCCAATTTTTCATTCTTAGTTATGCCACTTGAAAAAAGTAGTATACTTGCTCAAGTTTGAATTCTGTCTTTGCTAAAGCATTCCCATCAAAAGATCAATGGGAGCAGCACACATTTATCTGAGAATAGAATCTGAGCCTGTATTTCTAGAATTCTTACAAAGCTTGCTGCTTTTCCACTCTTTTAAAAAAAAAAAATATTTCTAACAAAGCAGAGGACATGTTTGCAAGGGTAAGCCACAGTGACTGTTAAGTGAACCTGGATGGAATTTGCCTCTGCAAGCTCTGGCAGCAGATACAATTAATTTGTTATGGACTTCTGAGTTCCTGTTATGACATTATCTTTTTCTGATATATAAAGAGAAATAGTTATTTTTAGCCCCAT
>NW_005842102.1:1331011-1345237 GCF_000455745.1 Alligator sinensis | reverse complement strand
AGGGAAAGGAAGCTTTGACTATATAGAAAGAATACTGTATAATTAAAGGAGAAGAAATTAAAAGTTCATAAAGATGAAATGATATATACTAGTATGGAATGTGACATGTACGGGTTTAATTTATATATTTTTAATTTTTAACCCCCCCTCCTGGTGGCTCTTACTTTCATACCTAAATGATACCTTTAATTAGATGTTTAAAATTAGGGAAGTTTTAATATCGCATTACAGTTTAAGCTTTGTGGAGGAGATGTACCGAAACGTCTGCCAAAGTAATAAGCCTATGTGTTATTAATTTTCAGCAGGCTACTTGCTCCAAAATCCCTTTTAAAAGCTTGTGAAAATCTTTCCTTGTACCTTGCTTTTGCTTAATTCATCCTGGTCTCTGACTGCATGCATATCCTCTGAGACATCCTTGAGATGGTCTTTTATAAACAAATATGAACAAAAGTAATGAAATATGGTCAAAGCAGCGAGGTCAGCCTTCACTTTCAATTGCTCCTGTTAAACAGTGTTCCTAACGTCAGTGGCTGAGTCCTGTATGCGCTATGGTGCAATTTCTCTAATGCTCTTGGAAAGAGAATGTATATATGATGTAAAATGAGGAGTTGCTTCCCAGGAAAGGCTGCTAGATGATAGGTATGTTGGGAAGAGTATTGAGGGGGCTGGAGGGGGGAGTATTTTTTCATTTATTTTATGCTTCTGAATATAACACACAGCCTGTTTTGGAAGGCTCCAAGAAGGAAAAAAGGTGGGACCTAATCTGGCACGCTGGTGCTAAAACCATGCTCGTGGTCCCAGATTTAGCGCACAATCCCAGATTTGGCATTCTGGGTCTGACCTGACACAGCTCCAGAGCCAGCACGCAGGGTTGCACCCTAGCTGTTTGCTAAGTCATGCCTGGTGCCCTGGCCCCACACAGACCAGCTCTGCATGCCAGCCTGATCTGGTGTATGGTCTGGGAGAGGAGCTCCTTTTGCATCTGGAAATTTGGCACCTAATGGAGGGGGCAGAAGCTGTGGTAGCGTGAATTGCTATGGCTGCCACCGTTCTCCCTTTCTCCCTCCCACCAAATTTCTAGACCCATAGGGAGCCCTTTTCTTTGCACATGATACCCCAAATTTCCCCAGTTTTTTGTGGGGGGAGAGGAGGAGTGCATGCTATATGTCAGAGGTTGGCAACCCTTGGGACATGGCATGCGAAGGCATGTTGCTTGGCACGTGCACCTAAGGGGGGATGGTGGGGGAGCTGCAAGAGGCCCAATTCTTGTTGTAACAGTGCAGACCTGGCCCCTTCCTCGCCATCTGCCTTGAGGTGTGCTTGCACCCACATCTGGCAGTGAACTGGGCCATGGTTCTGCAGACCCTGGTGCAACTGCTTGCAGCCTCTCTGCCGCCTGCTGCAAGCAGCCCAGGCTCTATGGTGGGCAGCAGGGGCCTGCCCAGAGCCTGGGTCACCTGTGGCAGGCAGCCAGGATGCTGCGTCGGGCTCTGCGAAGCTCTGGCCCAGCTCATTCCTGGTGGCAGATGCACGTGCACCTTGGGGCAGATGGTGGGGAAGGGATTGGGGCTGTGCTGCCACAGCAAGGATCAGGCCCCTGGCAGCTCCCCCACCTCCGCCACTGGCACGCCAACATCTTACAAGTCGAGGTTGCGGGTGTTTTGGGCACTCTGTCCAAAAATGTTGCCGACCCCTGCTATATGTGGAAATGTATGGTAATGTTTTCTGTGTTTGAAGCTTATGTTCAGCTGATTGGTCTCAGACAACCTGATGAATGGTTTTCATCTTGATGCTAGATTAAAATGCATTTACCTTACTGCTATACCTGATGCTGAAACTACCCATCAAAATCTGTTACATTTGTAGTTCCAACTAGCAAGCATGTTATGCATCAATCAGTTGTTATCTGTCAGTACATAGGTAACATAATTGCATATAGTATGTGGCTAACGTGTGACTTGACAGACTTCCAGTTTAGACAGGATAGCACTCTACTTTTCATGGCACCATAAGACTAATTAACATTAAAGTTGTTTCTCATTAATAGAGCAGATGGGCTTTACCTTCACTGGAGTTCCATTGTATCAGTAACCATAGTCTTTGTCCAGCAACTTCATATGTGTACTGGATCTATTTCAGGATTCGCAGTTGGTAATAGAAGCCTTTAAATCAGGGTTCGAACCTCCGGGAGATATCGACTTCGAGGATTTCACTCAGCCAATGAAGCGCACTGTCTCTGAATCCAGCCTTTCCAATTCCAGAGGGGATGGAAAATCTGAGCCCAAGTTTGGTGGCAAATCGAAGGGCAAGTTATGGCCATTCATCAAGAAAAATAAGGTACTGACTTCCAGTTTTCAGCTCAGCGTTAGTAGATTTATAGCCAGTAACTTCTGTCTTGTTTTAAAAGTCCTGGCAAGTAAGATTTTATTTTTTTTTTTAAAGAATTTATGTTGCAGAAAGCTAATAGCTGTCCTGGTAGGTGTTTTGTTGTAGTTTTCTTTTTAATTTTGTTTTATTTTCAAAATATTTTTTTTCCTGTATAATTTTAAATGCTGTTGCTGCTTATTGATTTATTTACTTTTTAGTTGTCATGTCTTTTGCCATGGCCATTTCTGTTTTCTAATTCAAAGCGGGGATTGTATTCACTTCTGGAATGCTACGCGTGCTAACTAACATCATTACTTTGGGGCGGCTTTATTACAGTGTCGCTCTTCTGACACTCCTAAAACTCTCCGTGCTTCTTTGCATTACTGTTTCAGTGGGAGCAGTGGCTGGGGAGGCCGGGAATGGGGATTTGCGGTAACTCATCCTTTCTCGGTACAACTAATTGAGCCTCTACAATGCAGTTGACTTTTTTTAAGCTCACGCTAACTTTGTATCCATTAAACCCGTTTTCTTTTCATTGTTGTATTTTATATCATAATGCATGGCCATGTTTACCTGGGGTTCTCGGAAGGTGTCAGAGTGATGGGACAAAGCTTGTTCACAGCTATGCCACTACAATCAAGAGTGAGACCTCTGATCTGATCTCATCCTCTTTGCTCTGCCTCTTAATTTGACCCTTTATGTTGATGGCAGAGTGAGTGGAAAGAGCTACCAAATCATAAAGGGGCACTTGTATTGTACTGGTGTAAGTGACCATTTAAAACACAGGGCAAGGGAGAATCAGGCTCTCTGACTGGAAGCAGAATTGGGCCTAATGCCTCCATTGCATTTGTTTATAGCATAAAATTACAGCATCATTTTAAAAAGCTAAGAACTCGAGCAGCATGATTTGAAAGAAGTAAGAAATGAGCCTTCTTGTTTTCTGGATAATAGAAATACCTCTGGACACTAAGGTACCTTCCTTATTGGGCCTGTGTCCACATATGCAGTTGGAAAAATCTGTCCATATGCATTATTTTGACCTGCCCACAGAATTAGTACAGGGGAATTTGTGTAGCATTTGCATGGAAGAGTCTGCATGAGCTTTCTGTCAGATACTTGGTGTTGCTTTTTTGTTGCGTTACTAACCCACCCATTTTCTCACATTCTTCTTTTAACGCAAGTCTTAAACGCTCCTTTTCCCCTTCTTTGTTGAACCATGGCTTTTAAATATTTAATTATTTAATTGTTTTTTTTCTGGATGTTCAAATATTGTTTTTGATGCTTATTTTCGTTTTGTGTTTTATCTTTTTATTTTGGTTTTTATTCTGTCACTTCTCCATCTCTTATACGTAGCTTATGTCCCTTTTAACATCCCCCCATCAGCCCCCTCCTCCTCCCCCTGCCTCTGCCTCACCCTCTGCTGTTCCCAACGGCCCCCAGTCTCCCAAGCAGCAAAAGGAACCCCTCTCCCATCGCTTCAACGAGTTCATGACCTCCAAACCCAAAATCCACTGCTTCAGGAGCCTAAAGCGCGGGGTAAGTTCTCCTCTGGATACCTCTCTCTCTCTCTTTCTCTCTCTCTCTCGCGCTTTTATTGCATGTTCTGTTATGTAAAAACTCGTTTTGTTTTGTGAATGGACCCATTGTGTTTTACCATAACATGCAGACGAATCCAAGGAATATGAGACTGTCAAGTCTTTTGTAGTCAAAACCCCACAATGAAACCACAAAAACGCAGCCCTGTTTGAAATGACCCATAGCTTTGGAATTAGATGTTGCTTGAGTGTTCCAAATTAGGGAAGGAGCAATTTAGCAACACTCCCTGGATCTGTATGCTTTAGTGGACTTTGGGGGCATGTCTGTGGGAAGGGAACTGTAAAATTCCAAGGGTTACTACAGACCTGACACTTTTATATTTAAGCATTTGCTACCCTCTGCCTCTTTGCATTTCTACCTCTGCTTCAGGGAGTCTTCTGCTTTATAAAGTGGACTCGTTGGAATAATAGTGTGAATAGTGCGATACTGTTTTTACAAAGGAATGTCAAACTCTAGGACTGTGAGATCAGGCAGAATACAGACAAGAACGCCCCAGGTTCAGTGAGAAGTAGTCAGGCACTATGTAAAACAGGTGCGTCAAGTCTGTGGTCACAGCTAAAAGGTCTTTGTCTGTCGCACTGTGAGTAGCATGAGTTTCTTTGGAAGGGTTGTGTAGGGCTTCTGTTTTGGAGACTGATTCAGACAGGCAGCCAGCCCTTGCAACTGCCTCTGATATCAGTTTCTCTAAGATTCAGGCCTTTCATAGCAAGCGTGGTGTCTTAAGAGCAGAAGAGAAAACAGGTGAAGTGAGAAGCTGAAATTTCCCCTGGTTGGTAATGTATGTAATCAGCTCAGAACTAAAGCAAGTCCCTCCTCAGGTGTGCCCGGTTCACTTGGGAACCTGGCTCTGATGGGGAGAAGAATCTACTGCCCCCACTGAATTGGTAATTAGTATTGACTTTGAAGCTTCAGAGCTGATGCATCCCCAGAGCCAAACTGCACAAAGTGGTCTTTCAGGAGTGCATAAAGATTTCACTTCATATGTTATAGAAATATTAAATAATCAGATTCCCGGTGACATGCTCTGCGCACTTGTCTGATGTTCTGGGTACTAACACACATTTCATATTTACACCTGGATTTGTACCTAATTAGATGAGTCAGATGTGTTGAAGCTACCTTTTAAAAAATAGAAAGGCCGAATAAAAAGGAAAAACATTTCCTCATCTTTTTCCCATTTATTTTTGTTTTCCTCCTTGGCATTTAAAAATAAATTCAATTAAAAACCCTGCTCTGGTGACAGCAGTTAGCAGTTTGCAGCTCTGGATGTCTAAGCACAAAGTGGAAAGAGAGAAATCAGGCACAGAGGAAACCCAGGGAGAGTTTGCTTAAGATCATACAGTGAGCCAGGGCACCACTGGGGAAAAATTCAGGGCTCCTGACTCCCCTTAGCTGTTTTGTTTTAGACTGTTGCCTCCCTCAATATAGTGGCACACACAATTGCAGACCGCTGTTTCCAGACACCTTTTTTCTGGATGTTTCCCATTTAGCTTCCAGATTCTGCTAGATTCTGAACTAATCTAGTTCAGAATCTAATCTAGTTGGGAGTCGGACTCGATGATCTATTGAGGTCCCTTCCGACCCTAACATCTATGAATCTATAACTTTCCTCCTCAGCAGCAGGAGTTGCACGGTTTATACTGTGTATGTAAGAACTTCATCAGCCTATGTGCATGGGGTTTTAAAGCATACGAGCTCTTTAAATAGCTACGGTGTAAAGCTGCTTTGTGGTGCTGCTGCTTTGCACTGTTCCAACAGCGCCAAGAGCCTATTAAGCAGTTGCAGCTTGTCCTGGGAGTTTTGCCTCCAGATAGATCAGTACTCCAGATGGTGCTGTCGGTCCTACGCTCCTGTCCTGGCTGCTGGTTTAGAGGATGTGCCAGGGATGAGGGGAGGAACGGTTCTTTCCTGCCTGACATATTGGGCCTTTTGGGGTCATTGGCAGCAGACAGAAACTGGAGCCTTGAAGCTGCTCTAACTTATTCCAGGCAGCTAGCCCAAGTGGCTTAAAGCCACCATTGCACCACCCTCTCCCAAGGACACTCCTCAGCCCAAGGCAGGAGCCTGGGCTAAGGCATACATGTGTACATGGATGCTGACATTTATAAAGTTGTCCATGCACAGCCTCCTAGTTAGACAGAGAGAGAGAAATATATAAAGACTAGAGTGTAAACTGTCCACACGTGGACATGAGACAACAGGACTGAACCTCTAGTACTTGCGTCAGGAGTCCTTGCTCATGTGATTTCAGTGGCCAGCTTGCCGACCCCGTGCTGAAGTTTGTAAACTGGGGTTTGGGGCATTTACATTGAAATGTATTCTTGCTGATGGCCTTCTATATTTGGCTTTGGTAACTTTAAAACAGCACACTTAAGGGGGTATTTTCCTTCCTTCTGAAACAAAAAGACAGCATTTTTGCTTTTCCAACATGTGCTAAAAAGCAGATAGCACCAGATGGCCTTTGTTTATTGGGTAGTTTCCTTTAGGATTGTTTTCTTTTTTAAGCATAGTAAAACAGTATAGAAAGATGCTATAACTATTTGAGTTTCTTTAAGGAAAACTGTAACAGTAAGAAAGCAACTAGTTAAAAAGGGTCAAATCCTGCTGTTCCTAGGGACTCCTATTGATAATCTGGCCCACTTATAGTTACCTACCTCTCAAAGCAGTGTTTGGCAAACAGAGTAAATGATGAAAAATGGAATCCCTTTAAGTATGCGAAAGAGGGATTTAATTCCTTATCAGGGAACTACCAAGAAACAACTTGTGATTCAAAAGAGGACTAATACAATCAGTTTCCCCATCAGAAACCACTGGGAATCTGAAAGCTTCAGTTGCCAGAATCTTGGTTCTGTAAACGAATCTCTTCCTTCCACCACAAAATTACAGAACTTGCCACTCAACAACATTTCCTAGTGACTTATGATGAGGAAGCTTATTTTTTCAGTTCTGCTTTGCAGCAGAGAACTAGGGGCCTTGTACGAGAGAGCTTCCCACAGGCAGCCTTCACAGCAGTGCAGTCTGATGGTCTGTCTTGTGTTAAGGAGCATCTTATTCCATGGGCAGCTCCATTGATTTAAACGGGGAGCATTCAGAGACTAAAGCACTATTTTGCATTGATAGCATATATCACAGTCTGGTCCTCTGAGAGCCAGAAACAGCACCATTCACTGGACAATGTTGTCAAACAAGGGTTGGGTATCTTCAACTTAGTGTAAATGTGTTTTTATTATTTCACATCATAAAAAAGTACCATGGGCACTGCACAAGTATATGTTTGTATCCTTTAAATATTTGGCTCTGGAAGCAATTATGACTAATTGCTTCACACACTGTACTGAAGAATTGCTTTTATACATTGATCAAATGACAGCTGTAATACCCCCTCACTGAGTTCACAGGCATGTGGTGTATACTATATCGTTTTCAATTGGAATGAAGGCTGGAGTAATGATAAAAAGCTTTCTCAAGAATCACTCTAATTACCCACTGGTATATTTAATGTAAAAAGAGAAAGGAAAGAAAAAAGTCTCTCTAGGCCTTGTTAAACCTTTGGGCATGTTTCTCTCTCTTTCACATCCTTTTGTTGTTAACTACCAGGAGTTTGTATGTAAACATGTATTTTTCCCTGTTTGATTCATTCAGCAAAGTTAAGTGAGTGTGCAGAGCATCATGCTTTTTTCTAGCAGGGGCAAATTCAGAGCATTTACTCCATATGCAAATACAGAAGAAAGGAGACGGGCTGCTCTGACAGGCTCCAGCGTTTATAGAGTCGATATTTCACAGGTCCTACATGGCAAGACTTACTGGTAGAAATGTTGTGGTCTCCATAATGCTGGAAGTCAGAGCAGATTATCATAAACATCACTTCTGGCCTTAAAATCCTGTTAGTGTAAAGCTAACACATGAGTATAATTGGCCCGTATTAGTGCAGATACAGTCTTACCCAGGCACTCATCTGTAGCACAGACTGGCTTCAGCCCTGTCTCTGCATGGGACTGCAGCTGGATGAGAATATGGGCCCATATTCATACTGCTTTTATAGTATGATATTATAAGGCCTGCCTGCCCTGCAATTACTTTCCTTCATCCAGAATTGAATAGCGCCTGAATTGACATGCGACAGGGGAGCACTGATGTTACAAATGCCGGGCAGAGGGGTTGCTGAAGAAATGGGAATAGAGAAGGTGAGAGAAGTTAGCTATACTGAAGAAGGCTTTTATCAGCAAACAGCAATGTTGATGAGAAGCAATGGTTAGAAAGGAAATACAGGAAATCAAAAGGACAGTGCGATTTAATGGATATTTGGCAAAACAAACCCAAATATTTAATTTGTTCCATGAATGCCTGGCTCTTGCTCAGAGAAGAAATGCATTCCCATTCCTCCCCAAATGTCTTGCAATGAAGTCTGTCCACCATAGACATTTAAATATTACTTGTAGATTATTTAGTTACCCTAATCAACAAAAGCCAGATTCTGTCATCTTTATTCATATGGTGTGATTCTGCAGGGCCCAATACAGCTTCTGCTAGAAACGGTTGGAAAGATTCACACTGATTTCAGTGAGAGTTAATTCTGAATTCCCTCTTTACTTGCGTGGTAGCAGGCAACTCAGTGTGAGCTAGTCTGGTAGAATCTGCATCTTCAGATCAACCAAAAGGTGCAGTCTGCACGTTAATGGGCACTTGGGACAAATAAATCTCTACTCAGATAATACTTAAATGCAATATTTAGATATTCATTAAATTCTAGTAATTTTTGCAAGAAGTTTTTATTTAGCACAAGACAGTATACTGCACAGGGGCTGGGAGTAATAACTCCAAGTCCAGTAAAGAAAAGGCAGAGAAAACCACCAGTGAATAATAAAATAAGTGGTATAGAGTGCTCGTTCTGTGCGGCCTGTTTTTTATGCTTCGAAACTAGGGATTCCTTGAACCCTCCCTGGGAAATGAATAGAAGTTCAAAGAATGAATCTGCAGCAGACGTTCGGTTAGTCAAAAGGGTTTCCATTTGCATCCATAGATTAGCGCTGACTGAAAATCTTAGTCTGACTTAAATAACATACAAGTATTTTGCAGCGCTGTATCTTGCCCGTTTCTGTGGTTTTCTAATAATATTTTTCTATTTTCTGCAAAGTTGTGGTCTCCCCTTTTGCTGTGATAGGCCCCTACAGCAGAAGAAATGGTTAGCATAAGGAAACCTGTGAATCAAATCCATACATGGTGCTGTCATTAAACTAGCAACTGAGAGAAAATGGTTTATTTAATGTTTTTAGTGATAGTCATCTGAAGGTGTTATGTGCAACAATGATAACTTTTAAGAAGTCCTTCAGAAGTATTATATTTTAAATGATTATGGCCCTGTAGGGAAGTTTAAGCCAAAAAATACAGGAAAAGAGAGAGAGAAAAACAGGAACCACTTACATAACTCATACTTTCATTTATGCTTGGCTCTGCCTTTTCAAATGTCATTTTGAGGGCAGAAAAGCTCATCTTTAGTTGATATTGATTTGTGTATTTTCCTTTATTTTACAATTGTTGTGGCAATAGCACAAGCTTTTTATTTAAAGGAAAACTCTTCTAAAACTAACATCCAGGGGTAGAACTTATACCGTTGACTCCTTCTGCTTAGTATTCTGCAGGTGTGCATTGCTTCTCTTTTATTAACTTAAACAGGGCATCATGAAATAAAAAACCCCAAAGCCAGGAATATGACTGGGATCAGCCGAATGCCACCCTCCAAGCCATTCCACTGAACGCAATCGAAAGATTTTTGTGGTTTCCTTTTTAGTGGAAGTTGTTGACTTTGTTACAGTATAGCTGTAATTGCCACTGCACCAATGACCATGTTTCCTTGATCATCTCGTCTTTCCTCTGTGACACATTGTGTGCTGTTCTCGTTGACACACCACCTTAACTGTCACTCTGCCTGGGTGAATATTACTTCATTAGTGTGTGATATTCAGAGTCAGCAAACTAGAAAAATAACTCCATTCCCTGCCCTTGGGAATACTTGTTCTTTAAATGCATCACCTGTGCCAAGACCGGTTTTTAAGAAGTTTTAATTTATTCCAGCCTGAACAAAGTCTGGTTTCTAATTTGGCATGTTTACGCTAGCCTTGAAATGTATGGAGCTAGTTAACTTTCTTACCTAAAGAATATGATCCCTCTGTACTTTCTTTACACCTTGCAGGTTCCTTTCAGTATGCTGAAGGGCTGATTAAATTTTGAGCTATCTTTTTTGCTGTAGAAACAGTAAATGTAGAGGTTTTCTTATTAGCTTCCCCTCTAACGAATGTGTGTTTTCTCTTGCTGACTCGCCAGCAGACTCAGTCTGCGTGTTTTCACAAAGAACACATGAAGAGGACTTTAGGGAAACCCACGTGTGCCCTTGAGGCTAGGGACTATGTTGTAAGTTTGTGTATGGTGTGACCTACCCATACCAGTTGCTGCACGGTCGCTAACCCCACTTACAACGCTGCAAGAGGGTGCTTCGGTGGAAATACACTTTGCAAAAGGTGTAGGGCAGCTGCCAGTTCAGGGAGAGGAGTGCTATGACTTACTGGCAGAAATGACAGAGACACCTGTCGGTCATGGGAAAGCTGAAATTGGCTTTTCTCAGTGCAGGGAATTTAGACTACTGTGGAACCCACCTAAAATGAGTGTGCTATAATGAGGAAAGCAGGATAGAGTTCCTAAATTATTTTAGCGCTTTGCCATGTAATAACCATAAGAGGGAGTAGATCTGGAGGCTCACCTTCGCTTTTGAGTTATTCTGCACGAAAAGTGTGGGCAGAGGGTTCCACAACATTTGGTCAAAATGATCTTTTTGGTTCTTTGTAAATATTGCCCTGGTTGTGGAGAATGGCGGCCCATCCATGCAAGTGCCATTGTGCTGTGGTACACGTAGTGCTTTTACATAGAGCTTGAAATTAGGCTGCCATCCTCACTAAAGCTTCCCTGTTGTCCATGGGGTGAAGAGCTGTGACTTCTAAACATGATGCCGAGAGAAAGCAGACGAGATTGTTCCAGGATCAGAGATAAAACAATTTACTCTTTGATACTGTAGAAGCCCAGTGGTTTATTTCAATCCCCAGTCTTTTTGTAAGTGAGGTTAGTGTCCGTGACTGTCCAATAACACATGGACTTGCTGGCTTTCATGCTCTCTCATGTGTTATTGAAGCTTGTGGCTCTTAGGCTCTTCATTGTTCCCCGCAAAGCTAAGTTAGATCAGTCTTAAACTGGCAGCTTGGGAAGGATTTGCTCCTTGCATTTTCTAGAAATGTAACTATTGAATCCTTGAAAGAAAAGTTCAGTCTCCCAAGATGCAAGCAAATCTCCAGCTATGCAAACCCGACAGAATTGGTGAAAAAGTAGTCACCTAGTGAATGCATTTAATACAGATTTAATTTCGATCTGCTTTAGATGTACAGCAATTGAATCGCTGCTGTATAATTATCAGTACTTTCCAAAGACAGAAAGCTTTGAATATGCCTTTAATTTCAGCATTTCATTGTTTTCCGTCTATTTACCATCCATTTGAATCTCTACCGCTTTGTTATTCATGCTGTATATAACAATGCCTGGTGACCTTTTTTGGGATGTTATTAATAAAGTTTCTGGTTTTTGCAGTAATTAACAACATAAGTATTCAACATATAATTCCTTAACATTTGCTGAATTTACAGCAAAAGAATAGTTTTAATGCTGATAACTCTGGCTGTAGTTTAGCTTTTCAAGTGAGTAGTGTTTAGAATGTAGCGCATGTAGCATACATACATTTGTGCCTTATAGAGTGCTTTGTAGGTAAATATTTTTCCTGCACCATAAGTGTTGTCTGTATCTGCATATAAGGATTTTGACTCGTGCTGACCATGTCTATGCTAAAGTTCACAGGAATGCTAAAGCAATTACCCAAAGAAAGGCTGCCTAGACTGAATTTTCTTCATCAAGATATTTAGTCTGTTCCTCTTTCCATTTGAATAATAATTCCTCTTCCTTCAAAAAGGGATTGTTTCTGTTTGATCATTTCAAGGGCCTCCTCGCAGCGTGAGTTGAATCCTATAGTGCACTGTGGCTGGTAGCATATTTTTATTTTTGGGTTGATTTGAGTGCCGGGGAAGAAGGTAGCCTGTTATATTGCTGCAGCATTGGGATTCAGAATGAATTCAGGTGAAATGCAGCATCATTTGTTTTTAGACCATATTTTTTGCTTCAGTGCTTGTCCTGTTTTTATTCTAAACTATAGTTAGATTCTGCCAATTGACCTTTCTATATACAAGGTTGTATTTTAAAGACTTAATGGAAATCACCTTTTAATCTCAAAAAGATCAGACCTGAGTTTCCAGTGTCCCACTGTCTTTACATTAGAAAAAGCACTATTCTTTAATACTAGAGCTAAAACCAGAATATCTGGTAGCATATTAAAGACCAGAACACAATATGCAGTTCACTGCCTGCTTTAATTGCATGTGATTTTTTTTTTAATGGAAAGATAATCTGTATTTTAAGATTTCTGGGTATCTCACGGTGTTAAAGATATATTTTTGCATCCCACCAGGCCTTTTCTGCTTTGGAACAGAGAAAAGAGAAAATTTAAATACAGTTTTGGGACTAGTGTTTTGTTGCATTCAAGCCATTACACGCAGCGGGTAATTTGGGTGGGCAGCTGCCTGTGTGAATTTGTTCATTTGCCAGTTTCTGTGACCTTGCAGCTCCGTTGAAGAGGACTACATGCATAAGGGAAGCAGGACAGGGGCATCTGTTTTAATCTGGTATTAAAACAGATGCATCACACTTGTAGGGCCAGTAGTGTACAGAGTAACTGAATGCTAGATAATCCATTGCCTGCTCACAAGAAAAGAGAGTAGTAGCCTTTGGGAAACCAGATCAGATATCTCATTTAAGAATTTTGCATATCAACTGTTAGAGTGGTCATGGAGATAGAAGTGAGAATCATACCTGGAAATAACTGGGTAAAAAATAAGGGGGAGAGTTTTTTTTCTTTTGTCCTTTTTTGCTTTGATCTTGTATGACTTCACAATTTCAGCGAGTGTGAGCGCTCTCATATATGGATAGGAATCTGCAAAGAATGCCCCGGGTTCCACAGAACGTGGCAGAGGTGGCTACCCGGAGGATACCTTCCTTTTGTAATTGAAGGCATCAGTATGGTAGTAAGGGTTGGTGTGTCGTGTTTCACTTCAAAAAGTGGCCACATTTCAGCACATCATCAGGGAGGAATGAGGTGACCCAATTAGTAATGTATATAAAGCACTCTGTTCTTTCCTGCATAAAGGGTTTACTTAATGCAAGGAGCTACTGCTGCCTTAGACACTGAAACTAAGCCAGCCCGTGTCACATTTTCATTTGCAATGCCAAAGCAAACCTGAAGAGGTACAATGTGTTTTCTTTTTGTTTCCACTGATAAAAAGGCAGCTGAATGGTACCATTTGGCCCCATCTTGTGAACTTTTGCACAGATCTGTTACAAGTGTTACCCATTTCCACGTACCAACAGTGAGGAGAATGCGTGTCATTTTAAAAAAAATATCAGTGGGACTAAAGAAGTTCCTTTTCTACTGATGCACTGTTCTTTTTTCTCTTTTTCTCCTGTGTTCCTTCAATTTTTACATGAAGCTTTCTCTCAAGCTGGTAAGCACAATTACAACATGCATGTCCTGTATTTTAATCACAATTGTGTGCGTGCGTGTGTGCGTGTGCGTGTGTGTTTTATGTGCACTGTACCACCTACCACATGACTCTGAAATTAATTGTTAATTTTTTTTGTGTTTGCTTTGTTTGACATTTATCAGATAACTTTGAATACTCAGGTCTGGAGTCTAATCGAGGTGATCAGAATTCAATCTTTCTAATAAGCTGCTAATAAAAAATAACTCTAATTTATAGTTTAGTTTTATTTTAATTTTTTTTATAACCTAGGGCTATAAAAGTGTAGTAAAACCAACACCAAGCAGTTCTACTGCTGCATGATGGATGCATTTAAAAATTAGAACAATTCAAAGAAGTCTGTGCTGTGCTTGTGCCTTTTCCTCTATAAAGGGCCAAAAGTCGAAGCTTTTTGTACAACTGCAACACTATTGCAAATTCTATGTTTTCCATGTTCAGGTATTAATATTCATTGGGAGCCTACGTTTTACAGCCCTACATAGTTCTCCCGACTAACTAATAATGCTATTAATTAAAGTTAAATAAACCTTAAACAAAAAGGTTACTGTAAATTTACAAATGATCATGCATATATGAGTCT
>NW_005842102.1:1298047-1330980 GCF_000455745.1 Alligator sinensis | reverse complement strand
CAGCAGGAACGATACCTCAAAAAACGGTAAGAGAATACAAACCAGAGCTGGGAAGGGAAAAGGTGACAGCACGTATGAGAACACGTTTCATAACGTGGTATTGTACACTTAAGACAGCATACCATTTGGATAGAGTTATATGCAGCTCAGGATGTGCCTAATAATTTGCTCTGGCTCCCTTGCCAAACCTGGCCCCGGCCACAAGAAGAATTCTGTTAAAATTACTTTGCTGAGTGACTGCAGGCCAATGTGCCAGAGACACCAAGGGCTGGCTGAAGTTTTAGGAAACCTAAAGAATTTGTAGTAGCTCCGTGGGGATGTCTGTTTGGAAGCTTTCCTGTTGGTGGTCAGTGAGGGTCTCTGAGCTTATGTTGCTTCATTATTCTTGGAGCCCCTGTTCTTTACCAGTTCTCTCCTGACTCAGATGGATGTCATCTTTCAGGATGTAAGACTCAGAGATAGCTTCCTCTTAGAGGAACACCTGTGCCCCACAGGCTATTTTGAGCATTTGTGATGCCCCTCCATGGAGATGCAAGCCCTTCTGCTGCACTCATGTGGCCCAGCAACCTACTCAAGCAGCCTGAGTGGACATTACCTTTCCACTTGCAACCCAGATCTAAGCTTCAGACTCATTCTAAGCCTGAGGAGCAGTGGCACAGAAAACCCTAGGATACTTGCAAAACCCAGCTGTTCTTGGCTGTCTCCAAGCCACAGGCCTGGCAGTCAGTAATACTTATGCAGAGTCCTTCCATTCATCCTAGTTGCTAGAATGCAGCTACTGCATCAGGTTCATGAAGCAGTGGATCCTCAGAGATGGTGGAGGTGAAGTGCTGCCCCCTCCACCAAGTTTCACAAACCTGTAGGACATAAGATGCGTGAGAGATGAGAGCCATGTGTGTCTGAGATTGTCTGGGGTGGCAAGTGTGCCTGGCAACATCTAGGGCTTCCCTCCCCTGGGCATGGTCTGCTCCAGCTGTTCCAGCAGCTAACGTCCTACACAAAAACAGTTTATGTCGGGGTGGGTAAAATGTGGTCCAGGGGCCAGATGCGGCCCGCCAGGCCATTCTATCTGGCCTGCGGGGCCCCTAAATTTTTAGAAAATTAGTATTTATCTGCTCCTGACTGCCTGTCATGCAGCCCTCGATGGCTTGCCAAAACTCAGTAAGTGGCCCTCCACCCAAAATAATTGCCTGCCCCTAGTTTATGTCCTCTCTGCATGAGAGGACACTCCAAAGGCTCATTCACCCGAAAGTTCGGTCCGGAGAGGAGCACCTTTTATATACTCTTTTATCCTGGGGCTGTGGTTTATGTGTTATCTGCAGGCAAACGAATTGAGGCTGATAGGCCCAGCCCTTCATTATTTCCATGAATAATGCAGATAACAGTAGTACAGTTCCTCTGCTTCGTCGCGCAAGCAGCACCCCAGAAATACAGACAGTCTGTGTTAACTCAGACAGGTCTCTGGTAGTGTAAAATGTACTCAGCATGTGCCAGGAGAGGCTTTTGATTGGACCACTTTAAGGGCAGAAGCTGCATCCTCCTTTTGGAGGCATGGAGTGAACTTAGTAAGATTGTCTTTTGAGTCTCAGGCATGTGGTTCTATGCAGCGTTAATGCGCTGGTCTGCAGTATTGTCTGCTTTGCTGGTACATGCTATGCTGGTATCCCCACCACTTGTAGTGCAGGCCAAAGTTTCTGAATGACAGCAGTTTCAGTAGTTTAAAAAAGGATTTCTGGTCTGTCATTTGTTTTTGCAACTTTCAAATAAGAACTTGCTGGGAGGAATCCGTGCCTGTATCATCTGGTGGACACGTAAAAGTAGACTTGTAGCTTTCCTGTAACTACGTATCCCTCCTGTCCACTAAACCATTTGCAGTCCTTCAGCCTGACCACGATACGTACCATTTAATGGCCTGTCCACAAAATATTGAAATTGCTGTGGCAGGGGGGAGATGCCCCATTATGGTGGGCCTCTACTCCCCCATACATGATCTGTCTAACAAATGGCACATTTTATAGATTAAAAAGATGGGAGGAAACTCCCCAGGTGTGTCCTTTTGCATTTGTAAAATCCCCTGTGTACATTTTTGTTTGAGAATTTGGACATGGTTCTCTTAAACTGAAGCTGGTTAGTTAATGCTGAGATGTTTTCAGCATCACTTACCATAGCCTATGCTCTCATCTCCTCACCAGCAAAAGAAGAGACTGGAGTAAAAAAGACAGTAAAGACTTGGGGACTTGGGGCAAAATTCTGTTGCCGTTTGTGCATCTAAATGGCAGATGTCTAACTATCTGCCTGGCCGTCTTTGGCCCCTGCTTTCTGCTTTGTATAAATAAGCCTGTGTGTGTGGAGTTAACATGTGCAGTAGGCCTTTGTGTTGGCTGCATGTGTACATGGCTTTGTACACACATCTATAGCCCAGGTACGCATGTAGCTGAGTATACGACCTGGAAAAAAAGATGGTGGGTGTGGAGGAGAAGTGGGTCTGTGGCTGCCTAGGTGAGTGCCCTAGCTGCTTAGCTATTTGGGAAGGGATCCCTTCCTCCTATTGAAACTAGCACCTGCTACTTGTGGGGTTTTGAGACTTAAGTAGCTGTGTGTGTACGAAACCTATTGTATTGATTGAACATGTACATGTGTGCATATGTGTCCACACTATAGAGGAATAGAATCACTCCTGCCCATAATGGCTAAAAAGCTGCCATTTAAATACACTGAGGGAAATAGAGTTCTATCTTGACTGTACATATGTTCTATCTGCTGCATAAACCCATGCTGGTCAGGAAGGGGAATAGCATTTTAACAGTAGATATGGGTATTTTATTTTGAGTAGAATTGGGATCCGATATTCCCCTCTTCCTCTGGTTTAAATATGCAACTAGCAATATTACTCTTGGTTTAAACTAGTATACATGAGAAGAGAACTGAGAAGAGAACTGGATTCTGTGTAGTTGAAGGGCAGATGACTCATGGTGCATTGATCCCGAGTCACTGGAGAGCATGCTTATAAAGTGTATACTTATAAATGGCATATCCCAAAGGTAATATTCCTGTAGCGTGAGCGAGTGTCAGAGGGTCCTACTATTAGAGAGTGCTTCTAAGGAAGTAGGAAATTATTTACCCTCTCTTTCAAGGGTACTGCACCTGGGCCTGCACCAACAGTTTTTGTGCTGCCCGAGCAAGTTGTGTCCTGGTTTGTGTGGTGTGTGGTGTGTAATTTAAATTTGCATGGGAGAGATGCATACCCAACACGGGAGTAAAAGCCAGTACATGCTTACAGTAGGGATGATATCTGCAGCACAGCAGGGGAAGGCAGGAAAGATCAGGCTTCCCATGAGAGAGGAACTCTGCAAGATAAAATCAAGTGTGTCATATCAGGATGGCAACAGATTCTCCACTTCAGCCTCGGGCTCTGACATTTCACAGCCAGCAATCTTTTGCTGTCCATTTCTTATGGCAGTAGGGCATTGCATTGAGATGGTTTTCAAGTATTTGGGACCTAAACCATTCATAGCTTTAGAGATGTAAAGATAAAGCATGACAGTGCTTCAAACCATGGTGGTTTTGCACAGATTTTCCAGACAGTTGTTTTCAAACTGGAATTTTGAGGGATTTACTTGAATTTTTCAGGCTCTCACTCATCTTTGTTTTTCTCCCTCACCGTGCAACGTGCAGGGTGCAGGACCAGAGGACTTCAGCAACCTCCCACCTGAACAAAGAAGAAAGAAACTCCAGCAAAAGGTTGATGAACTAAACAAAGACATTCAGAAAGAGATGGATCAAAGGTAGGCTGAGCTACCGTATCAGGAGAACTTAAAGAAGGCCTTTCTTGTAGGAGAATGGTAGAGTCTGAAATACAATAGAAAGTTGTTCCTTTTCGAAACAAAAGAGAGGAACAAAGTTGTGACCTGTGAGTGAGCACCCATTGGAGGGGGTGCTGTAGGAATGGCAGAGATGACTAAAAGCATGTTGGGCGTGAATTCAAGTATCTAGGGCAGGGATGCTAGTTATATTATCATTCCACCCTCCCACCTTATAATGCCATCCAGCATTGAAATGCAGGAATATGAAGGCTCCAGTACAAGAACCTCAGTAGTCAGCAGAGCTAATGGTGCCCCTGACCATTTTTCCTTTGTTCTGGCATTGATGTGCCAGGCCTTTGAAGGGGAACATATGTGCAGTTATTTGGGGCCAAGTAGGTGTGTCACAGAGCGTTGGGATTTACCTCTGGGAATGAATCAGCCCAACCTTTGCCGCTTTTTAATAAACAGTTTGGTATTTTAATATAAGGTTCCCTCTGTGCTCAGCTCTCACCATGTCTTTCAGGACTACCAAGCCTATAGACTTTTCAGCGTTGAGGTAATGGCAATTTGTAAATGTTTCAAAGCAACCTTGGACATGTTCTGTCTTCTGGGGGATCCTAATAACAGGGACTTTTATCAGCAAGGCAATGTTTACCAAAGTACTTGGTTAATCACCCATTTTAGTTTTAAAACAGTGTTCTGCTTGTGTCTATTTTCTGGAAGCAGAACACCTTAATGATTCTGCACCTTTGTACATTTGTTTTTTAGGAGACTAAGTTTTATGAGAAGCAAGCCTTTTAAGTGACTCTGGCTGTTTATATTTGCAGCTCCTGGTTCTCATTCTGTGAATGCTTTATAAAAAAAAAAAAAAATTGGTGCATCCCACACTTGCAAGAAACAGGAAAGCTTAGCTATCATCTAATGATATTTCAAGGCTAGGACTTTGGTAATATTAGGAAGAGGTGAGGGCTTGCATTTTTTTCAAAGTCCTTTTTATGTTTGCCAAACAAAATTTAAGAAGGCATTTAATTTTGGTCTCAGTACCCACAAATCAAACAGCAGCTTTTCGTTATAAGCAACATGAGGATAATTCCCTATCAGAAATCAGAAAAAAATAAGAAATGATGTAACTATACCTACAGATAGTTACATTATTTGTTTTGCCTGTTGTCTTGATATTGTAGTATTTGTCCTTGTATAATTTCCCTTTCACCTCATTTTTAATTGATTTTTATTTGAATTAAATAACGGATATCCATGAAATTAGAGCAGACTTGCATTAGGTCAGTATGGTATTTCAGAGATAAGATTGCTGAACGAAGCACTAACAGGAACAGTCAGAAAAGCAGAGTGAATAAGAATCCATGACTCATGTGTTTGCAATAATGTCCCTTAATGCTGCAGCCACAAAAATGTCTCTACTTCCTTGCCACCCACTCCTTTTCCTGGGTTCTCCCTACACAAAACAAAGTATGCACAGGGCTGCAATTGTCATGGGTTTTGTGGGAATCTCTCACATAAAGAGAACATTAACTCAGATCGTGGGACTCAAGTTAACCTTTTTACTCCAAGTAATGCCTGGAGAAATGCTGAATTGTCATGCCAGGAAGATGAGACGTCAGTTCGTTAAGTCACCCCATTTCCAAGCCAGAAAATGTTTTCTTGTCCTGTAGATAAAATCGCTTAACACTTGACCTCAACCTGCCTCATGTCAAGTTCAGCGCATTGCCATGAATGATGGCTCTGCAAGACATGCCTTCTGGCTGGGCACAGGAACGCATGAAGCACATTAATGTAGACCTTGAGGTACCAGCTTCCAGGATGGCAATTGGCATCTATCTTGAGCTGAAATATAGCCCCAAAGACTGTCTCAGAAATGCTGCATAACTTCACAGGAGGCAGCATCGCTTCATGTGGCCTGACGTCCATCTGTTGCTACACTGACAAATACAAACCATCTGGCTATAATTTCATTCTAAACAGTGTAAAATAAATATATGTTGGGGGTGATTTATGTTTTATATGCTTAAGGCAAGCAAAATGCAAGAGACAGGACAAGAGTTTCTGGTTAGTGCTTCATTCTGTACCAAGATTTCCAAGCCTCTGGCTCACATTCTGAGCTGACATTGAGTCCAGGATGGGGACACCATTTAGTAGGTGCAAAAAGCTGGGAAGATATTTCTCTGGAGAGTTCAAGTGTTGTTCTTCAGATCAACGCTGAGCTGTGGAGACCTCAGCCAGATCTTTTTTTTTACCAAGGTTAATTAAGTGGAAATCCTAATATTAAGTAATAGAAAACTTTTCTGAGTCAAAGCCAAACTCACACCTCAAATCTCTCCTCCCAAAGGCCAGTCATGCTGCCACCCAAGAATTCTACTCCAAGAATTTGGCCACTTTTCCTCTGGTTATAAAGGATGAGATTTTCAGAGTCACCTAGGGGATTTGGATACTAATCTTGCCCCATATTGTATATTCTGTAGCCTTTCTTTGTCCACTCTTACCAATGATTTGCTTGTAGAGCTGATTATACAACTGTTATGCATATGGAGTAGGGTCCTGTAAGGCACCTCTGTGGTGCCATCAGGGTGGAGAATATGGCTTACACACACAACACACTGTCCCACTTATCAGTGTCTTATGGTGCAGTGACTGTCGGTAAAGACTGTCCAGGGGAGGCAGTGCCCGGTAATTCATGAACTCTATGTACAGACAACTTCTGTGCTATCCAGGGGAGACCTCTAATTTGGAAATGGGTTAGCCTGAACAGAACAAAGTCCTTGCATAGTAGAGTTACTACTCTACACTTGATACAGCTGGGAGCCCTGTCTCAGAGTAACCTGCTTTAAATTTTTGTCATCAGGTTCAGGCAGAAGGGTGGCGCACCCAACTGCTGCCAAAATCACCTTTGTTGTTTTTGCCTCTTTTCCTTGCAGAGATGCCTTAACAAAAATGAAAGACGTCTATATCAAGAACCCACAGATGGGAGACCCAGCCAGCGTGGATCACAGATTAGCCGAACTGGGACAAAACATGGAAAAGTTACGATTAGAGGTCCAGAAATTTGAGGTATGGAAGGGTTTTGGGGGCTAATGCACTCCTGTGATGGAAGCCTCTAATTCAGTGACTCCCAAACTTTGCCTCAGTGTGACCCCATTTATGACCCCATTTCCTCAGCATGGTCCCTCATACTCAACTCGCAGCCTCCCACCCCCCCACAGGTGCCCCAGGGCCAGGGCCTGCAGCCCCCTGCCCCCCAGTGGCGCCCGAGCCCTGGCTTCTGCCTGCAGGAGATGGTGGCTGCTGCAACCAGAGCCTGGCTCTCCCTCTCCTTCCCCCATTGTGGGTGGCACAGCTGGAGCGGAGCTTGTGATGGGTGCTGGGCAGGATGTGGGCTGCCTGCTGCAGGCTCAGGGCTCCCCACCCTGCTGCCCTCCTCCAAGGGGCTCTGCAGCCCAGCGGATGGGACTTGGCACGAGAGAGCGCCATATGACACTGGTCACTGAGTTGAGGTGCTCCCTGCCTCCCCGGCAGCAGTGGGGAGCACAACTCCATGCTGCTGCTACTGTGCCTCACCTTGGTGGCCATGGTGGCACGGTGCTTCCTCCCGCACCAGGTCTTGCTCATGGGTTCAGAGGCAGCTCCTGCCCAGAGCTGGTCTGGCCCCGCTGCAGCTCCATGCCTCGCTGTAGGCACAGAAATCTCAGGGGACCTGTGCCCCCCTGCCCTCCTCCATTGCCTGTGCCCTCCCCACTCTCCCAGTGTGTTGGCTGTGCCCCTTGCCCTCACAGACGTAGCTGCTTGGCTTACATGTGGTGCCCCCTGCCCCGATCGCCCTCCCCTGCTCCCCACCCAGCTCCAAGAAGCCCCTTGCAGGCTGGAACTCTGCCAGCTTGCAAGGGGAAATCTGTATTTTCTTGTGTTTTTGTCTGGAAAACCCAGAACCCTGTTTATTGTGACTCTGTCTGCTATTACGACCCCATTTGGGTCGTGGCCTGCAGTTTGGGAATTGCTGCTCCTATTAATTAGTTCTGGTTCAGTAAGCACTTAAGTACTTGTTTACCATTAAAGTGAATGCATTTAAAGTTAATCAATGCTTAGTATTTTTGCTGAATTGGGGCCTTTTCACAATAATACATCCTGGCTCCTTCATTTGTGTGGCTGGCCAGCAAACTTGGTCTATATTTTTCACAAAAAAGGATGATAAGTAGCAGAAGGAAGGATACCCTTTTCAGTGCTCTGCACTCTTCCATTTGCAGCAGAATGCCTCTCAGGTACCAAGCGAATTCCACTTCCATCCTTTCACAGCCAAAGTTTCATCTTCTCAGTACCATATTTGCTGATGTTATTAAACTGGTGTGCACTAAGGAGTGCACTCTCCACCCAGCCCCTATTCAGACCTTATGAGAATCCAAAACAGGATGAAGGAAAAAAATCAATTAAAACACATTATTGTCCAAAGAAACTGCTTTGGAAAGTGTGACAAGGATCAATGGAGAGGGCTATCTGTATGTCTAATAGCTGGACAGAAGCCATGAGATGAAGCACATTTTAAGGAACAGTCTGCTGTTAACAGAAAGCATTTAAAAGATACAAAGGCTCTCGATGGAATAATTGAACCCATTATCAATGCAAGCCATTGTAATTACACCAGAAGAATTATAGGGATGGGGAAGGATTACATTCCACACTCTGGCAATGTCCATTTATGTCTACAGTGTAATTTTGGATCCTTTTTATATTTGCTTTGTTCTCTGCTGCTTGCAGTATCTCTTTGGAAGTTAGGAGCTTTTGATTTCCTCCCAGCTACAGCCTTTTCCCACTTGACATTCATGGATTTTTTTTCCTCTAACGTTGATGAAATCCCCGTGCTCCTTTTTCCTTACCTCATTGTTCCTAGACTAGCAGCATTTCAGTGCAGCTGTAGTAAACTACTGTTTCTGAGCCTGTAGGGACAGCTCACACTGTTTTCAATCAGCTTGTACATTTTTTTGGCAACACTGATATTTTTAAAAGTATGCTTAGAATGCAGCATCTGTATCCCCTCATCCCTGCTGACAGCAGCTTGAAGTGAAGTTCAAGTGCTTTTACAGTAGATGATTGTTTGCCTTTATTACAGCAATGTGAGCATCAAGTATAACACCAAAGAGCCACACAATGCCCGTTGGCTATCTGGAGTGTTCAAGAGACACGTGAAACCTGCTGCTTTCTTTTTGCAGGGCTGGCTGGCTGAGGTGGAGGGCAGGCTCCCCATGCGGACCGAGCAGACCCGACGACAGAGCGGAATGTATGAAACCCAGAATACCTCGGCCGTGAACAATTGTGCCCAGGACCGGGAGAGGTACAGTATCTGTACAGAGCTGTCCTGTTCAGTGTGCTAGTTTCCGTTACACCTTCATTTCATTACAAGTACCAGCAGACATTTAAGTGCTGCATGCAACAAGGCTAATCCATAGCCAGACAGCAAGCTGCTGCTCTTTAAGAAAACAGTAATTTCCATACTTTGATACAAAATCATTCTAATTTGCCACAGCAGAAAATAGAAGAATGAATGTTTTCCAGGAATTTCCCCTTCACACTGTGGAAGCAGCCAATGATACCAGCACATACTGCAGCTGCATGCTTGGTCTTGACTGTTCTGCAGCTGCGTGTTTCCTTGTCATACTGCTCCTGAGACTGGTTGCTATAGTTGCTGTATATTTTCCTTTCTTGAGCAGCCCAGATGGCAGTTACACAGAGGATCAGAGTCAGGAGAGTGAGATGAAGGTGCCGGCTACGGATTTTGATGATGAATTTGATGATGAAGAACCACTTCCTACCATAGGAACGTGCAAAGCACTCTATACATTTGAAGGTATTGCTAACCCTCCACATCTATGTCACTTAGTGCTGATGTGTTATTTATTTTAGGGCTGTCAGTTAATTGAAGTTAACTTGCACGATTAATGCAAAAACAAATTAACGTTTGTTTTTTTTAATTTTGTTAATTGTGCACGTTGTTTTGACCAGTGGAGAGGACCAGCTCTGGATCAGCCAGAACCCGTGTGCACAGCCCCGATCAGCCTGCCCTGCGCCTGCTCCAGATTTGCCAGCCCACACTGAGCAGTGGCAGTGGCTGTGCAGAAGCTTCTACTCTGCACGAGGGTAAAGTGACCCCTCTCCTTCACCACTACTGGGCCTTACTTGCTGCAGCTGCCTGGGCTGTCCTGTGGCTCCTGTCCACTGCTGTCACTGCTGCCTCCTGGCTACGCAGCAGGTCAGCAGTCGCAGTGCAGAGGAGCTGCAGGGCAGCCTGGGTGTGGGCTCCAGGCAGCTGTAACAAGAAGGGCCCAGCAGTGGTGAGGGGAAGGAGCTGCTTTTCCTCTGCACTGAGCAGCAGCTTCTGCCTGGCTGCTGTCACTGCTGCTGCTCAGTGTGGGCAGGTGAGTTTGGGGCAGGCGCGGGGCAGGCCAGGGTCGGGGTTGTTCGCACGGGTTCCAGCTGGTCCGCTCTGGCCGGGGTGAGTCTGGAGTGGGTGCAGGGTAGGCCGAGGTCAGGGCTGGGGCTGTGTGCTCTTGGTGGAGGAGCCTCAGGGCACGCGGGCTCCAGGTTGTTGGGTGGGGCAGGTGCTGACCATTGTTTAACTGTGCAATTAAAATTGTGATTAATCGCACCTATTTTTTTAATCTCACAATTAATTGCGATTCATTTTTTTTAAAGTTTGTCAACCCTATTTATAATGAAAAGTAACAGTGAAACAACTCCCCTTCACTGTGCTTGGTGTAGTTCACACAGTCCCTTTCCCTGAAGAGCTTGATTGGATAAGACAAGCAACAAGTGAGAGGAAGGAGCTCAAGTACAGGGCGGCTGGACCCGATGATCTTGTAAGGTCCCTTCCAGCCCCAACATCTATGAATCATTATCTCCACTCTGCAAATGAGCCGAGGCACAGAGATATAAAATGTTTTGCCCAAGGTTACAGGGGGAATGAATGCAAAAGCAGGAATTAAGTACAGACCTCTTGTGTCCTGTGTGCATGTACAATAGGAGAGAGAGGACCAGATTTGTTTTCCACTTCATATACTTTGTTCTCTAAGGGCCCGATGCTACATTCATGCAAATCCGTTATAACTTTCCTGTTGACTTTAATGGGTGCAAAGTGTGGCCCAGAACATCTCCCTGTTGTTTGCCAGGCAAGCATGCAGTTGGTTGGAAAAATCTGTATCAAATGAACTGTTTAAAATTTCCCCATAAGGAATATTTTTATGTCAGGATTATATGAGGCACAGGTACTTCACTGAGCTATAGAACAGATGAACAGATAGATCTTCGCCTTGCTGCCATGCAGTGAATTGTAAATATACTCTTCCTATTGTAAACAGACACCCTGGTCTTTGGTAACTGCATCTCAGCAACATAACAGTAAAAGCTGAATATTGACTTAAGATGGTCAGTAGAACCCAAGCTCATGATACATTACTGTCTTCTTCCTGGAATTTTCCACTGCAGATCTGATGTCAGTGCTGCACCCATCCAGGTCTTTGAATACATGCCCTAGCCTCCAGAGTCCATGCTGCTTGTGATTAAAGGACATTGTTTCAGTATATTTACTGAGTTTCCCCCTGGGTTCCCATGGTTGTCTGTGTGGGCTACGTTGGGTAGGAAACTTAAACTACTGTTCTCTGTATTTCAGGTCAGAATGAAGGAACAATTTCAGTAACAGAAGGAGAAATGCTCTATGTAATAGAGGAAGACAAAGGTGATGGATGGACCCGAATCCGGAGGAATGAAGATGAGGAGGGTTATGTCCCCACGTCATATGTCGAAGTCTATTTGGACAAAAATGCCAAAGGT
The DNA here is from genome assembly GCF_000455745.1 of Alligator sinensis. NCBI lineage: Eukaryota > Metazoa > Chordata > Crocodylia > Alligatoridae > Alligator > Alligator sinensis. Next base: position 1,319,347 of record NW_005842102.1, on the reverse strand, counting down.
GCTATGACTTACATTTAATACTGTTTTAATTACTTTGCTTGCTTTCACAGGGACATTCCTCCCTGAAATGGCTCGGTGTTGCAGACCGGGCCTTTTTAAGGACTGGACAATGCCACAAAGTGCATTATTTCATACACTTGCATAATGGACTTGTATGACGTTATGTACTGTAAAAACTTGACTTTGCTTGGTCAGATGAGAAGATGCTGAGTGGTTAAACTGTTAAAATTTGGGGGAAGACCTGACTGTTAGCCTGAGACTACTAACTGCCAACACACAGCCCAACGTAACATGGGTCAGATAAGGCCATTCTTAACACCTGTGTGTCTTCACTAGATAGTCAATGGATATTTCCTAGCTACATTTCAGCCATAGTTGGAAATGAAGTATTTCTTTCCGATTGACTATGTGAAATGGTATACACAAAATAATTAGTGCTTTTTATCTCTGAATGTGGCAGCTTTTTGGAACCTAACCTATTCTGTAGGCCCTTTTAAATAGAGACAGGGGCTACCCTTTAGTTTCTACAGCAGGAGAAAGTAAATCTAACCAACATGGAGCCATGAAGTTACCCTGTCACCCTTGGTAAATCAGTGAAGTGGTGGCATTTGAAGAGAATCAGGAAGTCCTCTTTTGGACATGTATGTTTTTTTAACTGAGATGCAGGTAGCTACTTCCTCTTCTGCTCACGTACATGTAAGCAGTGAGGTACTTCTGAGCCCATATCCATGATTCTTGTTCCTCAGTTTCCTTTATCACTATTTACAGCTGTTGACAGCCCTGCTGCCTAAGTGGAAAAAGTGCATACAAAATCATGGTTAGTGTACAGGTGTGATGCTCTGTCCAAGTAGCCAGGAGCTGCCAGGATAACTGAGACATCAGAGGTGACAGCCCTGTGTGATTGCCACTACTTTAGATCAGGAAGGTTCTGAAGTTCCCTGTTAGATAGTGGCTTTTTCAATCATTAATTCTGCAAGATACCTTTGAAAAGCTTAAGTGTATCCTCTTTGTGAAACAAGCCTTTCTGTCCATTGTAAAGCAGTAATGTTTAGGCTGGACTGCAGGCAACAGATAGAAGGTCTTTCTGCAGACAAAGACCACACAACTCGATACGCTCATGTTGCCTTGATTCAGTATTAACGGATACCAGGCCCTGTCCTCCTGAGATGAAATACGGATTGTGGGTTTATCTTGACCTAATCCAGAGGGGTTCTGCTAGTGTTGGCAATGGTAGGGTGAGTTGAAACCCTTCCTTCAAGAGTCAGTGTAGGAAGTGCAGCATCCTTTACCTGTTCATTCCCTGGTAAAGTAGTAGGAAAGTTGACTCTCAATGCAGCCTCCACATTACACACAGATGCAGAGAGCTTAGAATCCGTAGTCATTCTAGTGCTCTCCAGTGTGGAGATTGACTACAAGTCTTGCCTCCCCTATTGATGATGGCATTTGCAAGCTCAGGCTTTGCTGTTGTTTTGCAAAATGCTTTATCCTTCTTTGACCCCCACGGGGACTGCAGTGAAGGGCCAGTAGAAATCAATAGGTTAGAATGGAAGGGGGGGGCAACCTGTGACACAGGTGCCACAAATGGCCTGGGCAGCTTTTGTGTGTGGCATGCAGCAGACTGGGGAGGGAGTTGGCAGCACAGTGGCAACAGGGCAGGAAGCAGAAGGAAGAGCAGTAGATTGGGCAGGAAGCAGAAAGCAGAGCAGCAAACTGGGCAGGGGAAAGCGACCAGATTGGCGCTCAGAGAGGGTGTGGGGCTAACTTTTGGCACATCTGCCAAAACGTTGGCTCCCACTGGGCTAAAACACTTTTAAAAACCCGCCTCCAAACAGCAAGCATGACTCCTTTGCCCTTGGATGTACGTCAGGTATCACGTCCCTGGAGCATTTTGTCAGGGTAATTGCTTATGAGCCCAGCAGCCAAGTGGATGGAATATGCAGCAGTGCATGCCAGTCTGACAGGGCAGGGAGAAATCCTAATAGTAGGAAAAGCAAGAAAATCCAGAATAAAGGCTGCCCCTTTTCTGTAGCTCATTGCAGACTGTGAGGATATTGCAGGAGCCTTTCAATCCAAACACAAGATTTGGCATCAAGCAAAGCACTTAATACACTGAGGTTATTATGCAAATTATGATAATAACAAGATTGCTGCATCATCTTACAAATCATGTGCACTGCATTACGAGTGGGCTGTTGACACAGCTGCAGTCATTTCTGTCCCAGCATTTGTTCATTTGCTTGCCCCTAATGTTTTAATTTTCCTTCTTTTTTTTTTTAAATCCCCTTTGAGGGTCATTTTAAAGAGCCATATACATGCCATTTCAGGAAATATGGTAACAACCCAGTGAAAAGTAAAGTAAAATATACCAGAGCCACAATATTCAGAAAATATTAATGAACTCGTTTCCTTCATTTTCTTAAAATCTAAAGTGGAACCCCTCATAAAATTGCTTTTAAGACATCAGTGTGAGGGGTTTGAAGGATCTGCCTTTGGGTTCATAAGATAAGCCTTGTGGTCAGTGGCCACTGAAGACAGGTTAAAGTGGAAAATGTAAGTCCTTCCTTCTACTTTGAATAAGCTGCCAGAATCTACTACTACATTCTGCAGGGAGACTGGATAAAACACCCCACTCCTTTAAATATTAGTTAAAACAAAATTGGGTTGAATTCAGCCAAACTCTGGATAAATTCATTACTCTAGGAGAGCAGGTGCCAGGGAAAGGCCTTGTTCAATGACCCTGAAGCTGGGTCTACACTGCAGTGAGAGGGATGCTGACAGGACATGTAGGCATACCGAAGCTAGTTCTATTTAGCAGTGAGGCCACTATGGCACAGGCTGTATGAGCTCACTTGGGACCAGGTACTTTATCAGGTAACTGAAGCCCATGATGCACCGGCTTCTGTGCTGCTGCTGCTCTGACTATATTCAGGTAGGCCCAAATAGGACATGCCAGTTGCAATCTCTCTTCTGACCACATTACAGACAGGAAATACTCATGAGAGCAGGGGCCCCTCTGTAAGCTTAGAATGGTACGCCAGCGAACAAAGGTGTTAGCAAGCCCTTTCTCAAAAAGAGCAGTTCATGTTCATCTTGTCTTGCTTTCTTTTCTTCCAGATGTGTCCCAAATCACTTCAGAAAATCTCTGAGTAGGTTTGCATAGGCTTGTTCACCTTTTGTTCTACTGATTTGCTGCTATGGTTATTTTAAGAGGTGCATTTCAGAAGGTTTTCTTTAGAAGAGATGAAAGCACATACCACATCCCTGTCAATGAGAGACATTCTGTTAGGTACAGTTGATTCAGCTGCTGAACATCTGAAACTTCCATTAATGCTAGATATTTGCATGTGCAAACTAAGAATTGAAGATGTTGGATATTAATCTGCATGTTTCAGGGCTTATGCTGGCTTCTGACTGTTGGGGATCAGGAAGAAAATTCTTCTATGGGCAGGTTATCCGACAGCAACCTGCTGCAGGGTTTCTTATACTTTCCTCTTATGCATCTGGTACTGACAATTGTTGGATTCTGGACTAGTTGGACTTTGGGTTCAGTCCAGTCTGGTCTGGCAATGTGTAAATGACTATATTACCTCGTAGTCGCCTTAGGAACAAAACTGTCTTTCAGTGATTACCACTGTGAAATCAAGATTGATGTTCAAAAGTTACATAAAATAACCTTCTTTCTATTAGACCAACTTCCTGCCCACTTCTCCCAACAAAGATGCCATGTCCAGGAGAAATATTGGCCATTTGGGTGATGGGGAATAAACAGAGCCTGTTTGTGAGGTTTTATTTTTTGGAACAAATGTTGGAGCCACAGGCAGATTAGCATTTTGGTCCCTTTGTTTCTGTGGGCTCTGTACCCGTCACTGCATACAAATACATCTCTGTGGACAGCCCGGTGATTCTAGCGGCTTTGTGGCTCTGCTGTTTATTTGCCATAACCATCATCTAGATTCTTGATGACTTCTTTTTTTTTAACCATGCTGATGCACTTTTTTATCTTAGGATAGATACGTGATTATTTAACGCTTGCCAAAATATTTAGGAGACAATAATTATAAACTGGATTATGGCAGTTTTTTTAATTCCTTTTGTTAAATGCATCTCTATAGTGCTCCTCCTGAAAAGAATAATTTGTATATAGTGTAACTTAAAAACTAAAGTGACTTGAATTTTGATTGTTTTTATCTTTTTTTTGTTTTTTATATATATATTATGGTTTTATTGGCTGTTCGTCTGCCTAACCGAAATTTTGTTTTGATAATCATTGAACAAGACATGACCCTGTTACATTGATAAAACTTTTTGTTTCCCAGCTGTCTGCCTCTGCCAGAACTTTAATAGAACTTCCATTCTTCGTTAAAAGTTTGTAAAATATGGCCAGTGTGATTTGTTCCTCTCCTATTCTTATTCTTTAAAGAAAGCACATCTGTTGGGTCTCTCCTCATAGCTAGCTGTATTCCCAACTCTTCCTCTAATAAACATTATATTTTCTCATTCTTGTGGGGTTTTTTTTTTAGTGATTATTCACATAAGTTGATCCACTTTACTGACACAGAACAAGTGGGATAAACTTTCCCTTTATCTGCTGCCCGCTCAGAAAAGCACATGCATACCAGAAAGGATGTGGTGTTGCCCTTTCTAGAAAATTGCTGTCACTGCACTTCTGTTAAAATGTTACCCCTCTCTCTCCTCTTTCCCCCTTGTTACCCCCCCTTATTTAGAGACATGAGAGATGGGCTTGGACCAATATTTCAGATCCAAGCGCACTCCCAAGTATGGGGTTTGGCTCTGAAATTCTTCATGGGCCCAACTATCTTGGAGAAAAGCAAACCTCTGAAACTTTAGAGAAAGTCTAAAAGTTGGGCCTGAACCTTATGGGTACAAACATGTAGGAACTATATTGTCAGAGGCTAGGAGGACAGGCATCTTTTCTGGACTTTCCATCAAGATGAAGGGTCTTCACTGTTTGTTAGACTGTCACCTTTCTTTGGATGCATGTAGTGCAACTACTGTAAGATGCCTTCTCCGTATATACATCTGTTTCGCCCACCGTCATTCTTCAGTGTTGTTCATCGTCTCTGGGAGCTACGATGTGAATTGGCACACCCACTGCTCCTCTACAAAAGCCAGTCATTTCCTTTGGTGTGAATGATGCAGACTCACACTGGCGGTGTTGAATTTTGCATCTTGCTTGGCCACCAGAGAGGAGCAGTGCCCATGGTGAAATGTGTGACGGAGGATGGCGGGCAGGGTTGACCTGGGGCTTAATGACTTCGAAGTACGCTTTACGCTGGCTGACAGTGGAGACCAGGAAGGTTGTTCTGGCCAAAGGCAGTCCTTGAGTTAGAGCTGCTCCTGGCAGTTGTAACCTGGTAGATGTCCTTGGTGCTGAGCTTCCCTTTTCATCCTTCCCCAGGCAATGCCACTCTTAGGCGAGCCCTTCCCCAACCTCTGTCTAATTCAAGTCTTTCTTTTTGTCTCTCTTATGTTTTAGATTCCTAAAGGTGTTTGTGCTGGTGCAGGAACCTCGGGGCGAGCTTGTCACAGAAGGAGAAACAAATGGTCTGTTTACCCTGCAGGCAGTTCACACACACCCACGAGAGCAGGCGCCTGGTCTGGTCTGGAGTTAGCACTTGAGACAAACTAAAGTCTAAATTCCATCCCAGCATTACTCAGCCGCTTGCTCTTTTTTATGGCATGCTACTTGTGGCTCAGACTAACTTATTGACTCTCCCCACTGTTCTGCCAGCTGGGCCCTGCCCTTCTGTAGAACATGCTCAGCCTTCCCCTCCTCACCACTGCTCCCTGCCCCTCAACCAGATGACAAACTGCTGGCTGCACTTTGATACAAAGAGTAACCAGAGAATCCCAGGCATGTGCCAGATGGTATTCTACCCTCCCCTGGCCCTCAGTCCATCTGAATGTATGCACCAGTCCATCAGCATTTCACACAGTGCCTTTGGTGCCACTCTTGCAGGTAGTCTCATCAGACAGCTAGGAAAGGATGAACATACACGTGGAAAGCCAGCTACAGGAACCATGTTACAGCAGCCAGGCTGGGCTCTTGAGTCCAGCAGCTAAATTTAATACATCAGAAGATGGATTCCCCAGAGGAGTCACAAATGTTAACACGCCATTTCACTTTTTAAAACATGGCAGGTGCTTGCTCCCTCCACTTGTCCCCACTGACGTTATTACATCCTGCCAGCCTAGATGCTCATGCACGTATGCTTGCTTTCCTGCTCACTTCCTCATGTGTGCATGCACACACACACACACACACACACACACACACACACACACACAGAGGCATTTGGGTTTGAAGCCCTGTTCCCCTGGCTACCAAGACCTCGTTTTCATTTTGTTTCAGCCAGCATGCTCGCCCTGCTGCCTTGCCTGCACCCACCTTCCAAAGGGTCGTGTCACTTTGCAGTCCGTTGTTAATCTCTTTGCAGTTTTTTTTACGCATTTCAGACCTGCCTTCTCCTTTTGCATGAGCTCCTGTGCACTCTCACGAAATGTGTTTGAATAGCAGAACTGTGGGGTCTGTTTGTTTTGGTTTTTTTTTTTAAACATAAAAGAAACTGTACTTCATGCCCTTCTCCCATCTCGCCACGGACTGACTTTTGGCCCTGGAGCTTCAGGTGGGAATTTTGGCTCATCCACTGTCACGTATCAACCACTCTGTCGTCCTGTGCTCTTCATAAGAGGAGAAACAGCTTGATGGTGATGCTGTGCCTTGTCACTTTGCATAGTAGCAAGGAAGCCATGCTGTTTCTAAATGTCATGTGATCCGGAACTAAGCTGCCTAGACAGGGGTTTGATCACTTCCAAAAGCCTCTGCTCCAAAAATGTCTCTCTCATCCTTCCCTTCAAAGTCTTTACACTTGGATGCTGCAACAATCCCATACCTCCTCAAACCTTGTCTAACAGCAGCCAGTTTGGTAATAATTTGCCATGTCTTGTCTTATGAATCTGTTGATTTGATTGATTGCATTATGAGGAAACCATTTGGGGGGTGCAGGACTAGAAATATCCAGTTCTCATGACATTTCTCTGGATCTTTTGCAAATGTGCTAGAATTAGAGATACCTTAAGATAGATGCCACCACAGTTAATGGCCCTGACATGAGACCTCTGAGCTTTGGTTTGCAGGCATATGTCATGTTGCAATGCTTTCTGCTGTTCTTGTGAGCAGAGTCCGTACTAAGATGCAATAAGTGGAATCATGCTTTTTCTGTTCAGATTTGCTGAAATCTTTCCCACTCAAGAGGAAATCGTTAAGTTCCTGTTTAGGTTAAACGTTGTATTCTTGGCTTTGTGCTCTCTTTTCTTTTTTATTTCAAAATTTGACTTTTATATTCAATAGCACAGAGTCACTCATTTTTTACAGTTAATGCTATAGCTATTGCATTATCAAGCTTAACAACTACAAGCTTCCACAAGCAGAAAGACAACCAATTTCTTCAAATCTAATTAACATGGCCTAGGAGTCTGCACTGTCAGAGAAGCTGGTATAAACTCAGAAACACCTTCAGCCACAGTGTTATCCATCTGACGGGTCATGATCAGCTGAACTGCCATCCTTATCATTGTTGCTCCTGTTTGTTTAACTCTTTAGATGTGTGCCTGGTAGCAGAGTAAGATCAAGTCGCTTGCTCTTGTGAGTCCATACACAGAGCAGTGATACATGTGTGCAGTGAGTCTGTGGCACAGGAAGATCATCCTATCCCTATCGGGGATCTAAATGGTTAAATAATCAGGAGTGCAAAAATTCTTAGCTGCGGTATTTATTCTTTTGTGCATCTGCTACACTGTTGAATCAGCAGTTAGAATTGGCTCATTTTCACTCTTTTTTGTGCCATCTGTGTAAAAATGAGAGAAAAGTTTGCTTTTATATATTTAATCTAGGTGGACAGTATATTATTGTCAGCCTCTGTGGAACATTTGAACCGTCACAATATCAGTGTTGCTACATAGCGCTTTAGAAGGAGCATTAGCTTTGGCCATGCCAACTGATTTTTCTTTGGAAGTGTTACCGGAAGACTCTCTATGGAGTTTTTATAAACTTGATGCCCATTTTCAGAAGCCCAGATTTGACAAGAAAACAAACTAGCACCAGTTGGATACCATATCCTACACAGCTTGTTTCTATTGTGTTTATCCAGGGTAAGAAGTAGGTAATTGCAGTAGAATTGACTTTTAAAATAAAACTGAAATAGATTAAATGTGTGACTGGTTTATAAAAACTCTGCTTGAACTTACTAAGATCACACTGCAAATGTGATTGTACATGCTATAAAACAAAATCTCACCCACCCTTGTCCCCAGAAAAAGTCTCTGTAATGCCCTTTCTTAACATCTGTAAATAGAGAAGAAAAAAACATATTTACTGATACTGAAAAGTTGTGTTTAATGCCGAGTATTTTTCAAAAGTTCTTTTGGTCTAATGCATATCAGTGGTTTTTTTTTCTCCCTGCTTGAAGTGTCAAAAGACCTGAAAGAAGCCAAATTCTATTTTAACATGATGATGTTGAGCACTTTTTTTATTTGTACTTGTGTGTGTGTGTGTGTCTGAGCACTGAACTCTAGATTTTGGTGGCATCTCAGTGTTGTGATTTCATTGCCAATGTAAAAGGTTCTGGTGTTGCCCATTCATTTCTGGAGACAGAATTCAGCCAAATAAAGTGCTTCCATTTGAAAGCGATTATGGACCGTGTAACAGTAAATGGAGAGTCACCTACATATTTAAATAAACCTTTAATTTCAGAAATATAATTTCATTGAACCCTTGTGATCCTGTAGGGTTACAAGCAAAGCGACCTGCTTGTTCCCACCAAAAAAAAAAAAGCCTAGACTTGCTTGGCTTTTTACTGTGACGTATTATTACCCATGGTTCTACAAGAGCACTTTTGCCAGCACCACAGATATTTTCAGATGGGAATTCAGCTGTGTGTTATGTCATGTTTTAGCTAGATTGCAGCTTGAAACCCCTACGAGTCCCTCTTATGCCTCAGCATTCCCGCTGAGCTGCTGGGTGTTTTTTGATTTCATATCTAAGTGTTAAAAAGTTTCAGCTGTCATCTATTGTCATCCAAGGGATGTTGAAGGAACGTTTTTACCCATGGTACTTGACTTCTTGTATCATCCTGGAGTTTTCAGGCACCTTACAGCATTTATTTGTGATGGTCATAGAAAGAAACTGGCCTAAAATGAACATTACCTATACCTCTGACAAGTCATTTTGAGATGCTTATAATTTTATCAGTCTTTCCCTTTTTTAGTTGACATTTGATACCCTTCTTATCAGTCTTTTTTTGTGTGTCTGTGTGTGTGTTTTTTAAGCTTGAGCAGAAACAGTTCAGTCAAGGAGAGAAGAAAAGTGCAGTTATTCTGGTAGGAACAGTGTTTATATACATTTTTATATACATATAGCTACATATAACAGTAAAGTTAGAGCTTGAAATTTAACAAGCACCCATTTCCTATGCCATCACTGTCTCCGTTGGTGGCCGGCTGAAAACTTTGTTTTGAAAAATGTGCTTTGAATGTAAAGTCTAGTTTGCTATACAAAAAAATTAAAAATCTGCCACTTCACCAGTTGTACATGAAATACCCAGGCATTACCATCCTGGAATATAATATGTACCTTGTTTTTTGAAAGGCACAATGAAAAAAAAAAAAGATCTTTCATTGTAGTAAGTAACAGTAGTAGCAGCAGCGAGGGGGTAGAGCCTACTTATTGCCTGTATCTGGCAGGAGCTGTATATAATGCATACTTAAACTTCCAGCAACTGGTTTTGGGGAGAAAAGTGCATGTTGTACGCAAAAAAATACGGTAAGTTTTCATACGCAAGGGGCTTGTGGAATGGGACCTGGAAGGATGCTCAAGTAAGAGGGCTCCGAAGGAAACTCACATCAGCGTGCGGTTTGCAGAGTGGAGGCGATTAGCCATGTTAGTTTGAATAATCGGTTAATCTCTAAGGTGCCACCCTGCCCTCTCTTCTGCAGTTTAAGGCATCTTTTTCCTAAAAATCTTTGGAAGTGCAATCCCAGACCTATTAAGACTGCAAGATGAGTCTCTCAAACATCTGTACAGGCCAGGGTTGTCAGAGCATTTTCCACTCTGCCACCTTGTGCGTATGAATCGCAGCAGATTTCTTTCACGCCAGCCATGTGCAGGTTAGATGGCTGATAGAACTGATCCTCACTGTCTTCTGAATCTGGATGGTGTGTAAGGAATGAGATGCAAGTGGAGGGTAAAAGTGGAAGCCCCTTCTGTATAACTGAAAAAAAAATGCTGCTGTCAAAGCACATCCATCTCTCCTGCCAACTAAGAAAGGCAGACGTGTGCAGAACGGCAGGGAGCGGTCACGCGAGGACTACTGCCATGTGTGTGCAGGAGCAGAGTTCAGTATGTGTACCCTGCAAGCACCTCTTGAATCTGCCGGCTCAGCTTTCTTGGAGTCCTTTTGTAGGGCCTTACCTATTGAAAATGGAAGTGTGTTTGTGTGTGTAGAGTGCACCTTCCTCTCAGTTTATTTTCAAAGACAAGATCAGCTACTGCCAACTGGGAAAGTGTCTTTTAGCTACTGGGTTGCTGGTTTCCCTTAGGAGTTTCTCCATCAAGAAACTGTCTCTTCCTGTGCTTCAGAGCTGTAGTCTTGAAACCTTTAAAAAGATTTTAACCAGACGGTAGCATAATCTGTGGCCCTGTCTGGATAGTCAGAAGTAGGGAGGATTAGCAGGCAGCCTGAGGTGAAAAAATCTTCCCTAATCATGGAGTTGAAGCGGCCAATAAATAGTTGTACCTGATGGTTAGAGATACATGGCGGTGCCTGTTTCTGGATGATGTGAATGCTGCCATCTGCTGGCTAATGAAAGGGACATGTCCTAGCTCGATAAACTTCTGGACTCACCCTACTGACCTTTCAGTGCTAATCCTGATCAACTGTCTACTTTAAAAATGACTATTTTGGCTGGAAGGCACCAGCCTGAAACCTTTTTTTGTTCCTTATCCCTCTCTTCATAAATTCAATCAGCTGCTCCTCTCAAGGTGAACGCACCATCCTGCACCGAGGACATGACTAGCTTCTGGCTGACTTGGCAAGACAATCACCTGTATGCCCTGTACGTTGAAAACAGGCTATTCTGGGAGCCAAGAGATTTTGCAGTTAGGACCGGCTCAAATCAGATGGACACCGAGTGGTGTCTGGTTCATCCGTGGAGGAGGGGAGAGTAGAGCAACTGCACAAAGCAGTTTTCTAAAATCCAGTGTCATTTTTTAGAGGTGCAACAGTTCAGTCGCAGCAAGGCACCAAGGGCAACCAGAGCAGAGCAGCATTATTTATGATGCAGCCCTTGAACAATGAATTATCAGCCAGTAGAGGAAGAGAGAGGTTAGGATAGGAAAAAAAAAAATGCAAGGATCAGGTGCATGTGGTTTCTGTCCTCCAAGTCCAGTATATGGATAACACCAGGAAAGGGTGGGTGGTCATAGCTCCACCTGGAGACTCCTTTAATCATCTGTGCCAGCTTCAGAATAGAAATGGAGCCTCTGAACAAATAGCTAAAAGGCACCGAGCCAAAGCTAAGCAGCAAGTAGAGCAGTAAGTGAGAGTTGCTTGTATTTAAGGCTTATCTCTTATTCACAGCATGCAAATCACCAGACAGGGCACCGAATGTTGGTGAGAATTTGTACTTGTCATCCAAACGGGGAAGAAGATATGCAGTGTCCATGGTCTCAGTAGCTGTCAGCAAAGGGCCTGTAAATTGAGCTTGTTTGTTAAAGTGTGTAATGCCTGCCTTGGATCCAAGGGGAGAAAGATCATGTCTTAACAGACTGAGCTTTTAATGAAAGGTTTGGCTATAATGGGTAGGAAAAAAGGATAGAGGGGGACCAGCAAAAAAAAAATGAACATGAAGAGACCATTAGGAGAGTCGAGATGTAGCAAGGAATAAATAGATAAATAAGGTGTTGTGCAGCCAGCTGCTCTAGAGCTGGCTGGGATGGTCTAAGCAGGCACCAGAAAATGATGGGCTACCAAATGCAGATGATTTGAGCAATACCAGCTGTAAGGTCAGGTCTGGAAGTGCAGCAGGGCTTTGGGGTTGTAAGCAGACAGTGGAAGGGCCAAAGGTGTCTGCTACAATTAAGGTTTTGACACTGCAGCAGAGCTTTTTGTCTAGACAATATATAAATCTCTTAAAAGGACATTTGTGGCCCTGGGTGGGGGGAGGTGACGGGACAGATGTGCTTGCTTGTCTTCTGCAACGGTACGAGCTCTTCTGCAGTTGCTGTGGTCCCTAGAGTTTTTCTAGCTGGGGGTTTGAGGATGGCTTACAATGACAGGAACAAGAGCTGTATGTGCATGTTACCTGAAAGCAAGACATACCCACCCCCACCCTCACACATCATTATTGGGAAACACAATTTTCCTCAAGCCAGTGCAGCAGTTGGACTGTTCTGAGTCAGTTTAAAGTTTCGGCTTAAGTTTGCAACAGCCTGGCCTCAGCACAGGGCTTCCTGCAATCTCACTGAAGGCCAGATCCTGGGTTGTCTTGAACCCTGCTCACTAGCACAAGACTATGAGATCAGCTGGTTACAGTGAGCCAGGTGAGCAACTATACAGTCCCCACATGGGTCTGTATAAGGAGATGGCTTAGAGTTTCCCCGGTTATGTGGCTGGGGATCAGTTCCTTGGAGCTACTGACAGCTAGGGAATATCAGATCAATTTTGAAGTGTCTTCAGATGATCCCAGGAGACGGGTCCCTGCTTTTAAAGCAACACGTTTACACGGTCAGCTTTGCACAGCACCGTGTGCCCTGCTGCCAAGTACAGAGGCATTTCTGTGCCCTTGGAAAGAGTGGAAGGCTCAGGCTCTGAACACGCTGTCCAGCTCCGAGCCATGCTGCTCAGCAGTTCTCGTGTGTCCTTCACCTTAAAACCTGCCAACACTAGCTCCTGCAGCATTTATCTGAGTGACATATTTACAGCTCAATACTTCACTTGTAGGACTGGCCCAGTTGACTGGACTCAATTTATGATTTCAACCACTGGTTTTGCTGAGTTCAGCTGAAGAAGCAGTCTCCTGCATATGTTAACAGGAAAGCAGTGACTGCCAGCTTCGGGGCTCCTCTTGCTGAGCAGTCTTACAATGGTCTTTGCATCATCAGCAGTACCGCAGTCGGACACTGCCTTCTTGCAAGATGCTGTCTGGCTTTCACTGTTTGTAACGGTGCCTGTCTTTTCACCCTGGCAAGGTTGCTTTAAGGTATGCAGTCACAGGGCTTCCATCACCAGTTCCAGGGACTACCTCCTCCTAATGCCAAATGGGTGCGTTCCAAAAGATGTCTACTGCAGTGGCATTTGTATCATGAACTGGCACTTGTCCTGAAATGGATCACACATTTCTGCTGTAATGATCAGCAAGACAAACCTCTGCACAGGATGTAGCATATGGGTGGAATTATTATTTTTATTTTGGCCAAATCTTGCTACCTTGGTCTGTTTCTAAGGCCCAAAAGGCGTGACGTGGGAGCTGTCGGGCAGTTCTGAAAGCACTTGCTTTGGAGACGCTCAGATGTTCAGCAAATTCTCACTCTACCACCACTGCCTGGAACAGTTTGGAACACCTTGCACTTGACTCTGGGTTGGTAGGTGGGGCTGAGAAGCACTGTACAGACAGCTTAGCAGTCCTGTAGTTCCCCATCTATAAAATGGGGAGAGAGGTGGAGTTTTTCCAGGCCAGAATCCTGCCACCATCCCCTCTCCGTAGTGTATGTATTACCTTTACAGAGAGAGTGGCAGAGTCCAAGACCTTAAGCTCAGCAGACTTTCCCTATGGTTCTGCCTGGCTCGGACAGGCATTTACAAACGCAAGCAGGTGTAAACAACCTTTCCCATTCAGGCTGCCTTGAGCAGCTTCTCCGGTCATCCTACAAGTCAGTAGGGTTCTCCTCTACCTTTAGGACCTGCAAGCACTTCCTGAGTTCAAGCACTTGGATGTAAACAGCATGCTGTCTGTCCTGGCCTTGCCAATGAGCAAGCAGATTTCCAGCTGATAAGACGGTCTGCGAAAGCAGACATCAGCTGATGTGCTCCCAGTCTATTTTAGCGAATACACGTGATCATTAATCTGAAGGGCTTTTCTAGGAAGCGGTTCCAAGTTAGTGTGAAAAGGCACAAGTGTCTGCTTGACTAGGACCATGAAAGAGCATCATCACTGTAGACAACAGGCTCCAAATGCTGTTGTGACTCATGGGTCGCATTGGGAATGCCATTGCCTGCTGCTGTTTAGAAGCAGGTAGCAGTGACAGGGCTCTCCTGGCCTCTCCCCATCACCTTCAGCTGCATGCAGCTGCACAAACCCCAGGCCTTGCTCCCCTCCCACCTCAACCAGCAGTCCTGCAACTTTTTGAATGCAAGTGCATTTATTGTAACACAGTCTCGGCACAGAGTAAAGTACTTGAGCACAGGAGTGTTGTTAGAATCTGTACAGCATCCTCCAGACGACACAGACACAACACAGCAACATGCAGCCCTAGAGGCTCCGTAGCAACTAACAAAGAGAGCTTAAAACACTGGGAAATCCCAACAGTGGCTCATTCTCCGACCCAGTCTCCTCCTGCTGCCTGGCTGGATATGTACAAGGATCCGGATAAATGAGACGGACAATAAAAGAAACATCTTGAACCATTTACAGAGTTGTCTTTAAGAACCTGAAGCGTTTAGTTTACAAAAGTTTGAAGGCCACATTTTCATTTCAGAAACACCTCCCCCGGAACCCCCCCCCCCGGCCTCCCCTCCCCCCTCCCTTCCCCTACAAGGAGACAAAGAGCAGCCCCTGCCACCCGAGTTTCCTAAGTGTGTCCAGGCAGTCACAACCCTGCGCCAGAGCCAGGCTGCAACATGCCCAGACTGATGCAGTGAATTGGTTGAGTTTCCCCATCCCTGTGAGCATGCAGCTTGGTTCTCCAACGAGACATCCCAGGAGACTGTCCAGGCACAAGGCAGAGTGGTCTACATCAGCCTTGGCAGCTTCACTGTGCCTTAGTCGCTCAGTCTCAGCCAAGCCTTGCAAAGCCCTTCCCAAAGTCACTCTGGTTTCTGTAGCCCCCTTACTAGCTTAGAGGGGCCTCCACAAACAGGTAATTCTCAAGGGAAGCTTAGTCAAGGAAAGCTGTGTTTGCCCATCTGCTCATCCCCCTCCCTGCCCTCTGCTCACTAAGGCCCACCACTGCCTGGCTGTATTCCCAGCAGCAGATTAGAGGGCGAGGTATTTCTGTCTGTCAAATGAGCCTCTACGTGAACAAGACCTGCATTAAAAAGCGAGAACAAACTCAGCGCTGCAGTGTGAGTGCTAAATTGCTAATTTGAGTGTGGGTGCTTTTGTGCCAAAGGCAGCTTGTTTTATAGAGGCTGCTCCAGCAGCCTGAGGACTGCTCAGCCAGGCGCCTCTCCAGTGAGATGGGAGTCTCCGTGGTCCAACACACAGAAGGACATTTCCACATGCCACCTTTTGACACTTGGCTCTGTGCGCACGATTGGCTCGGAGCTTCTTCCCCACCTCTGTGGGCCTTTCAGCTTATGAACGGGGAGCCAGGGTAAGGCTGCGCAGCAGGGTCCTTCTGAGAATGCTGTTGGGAGAAGTAGAGGCTGGGGAGGAAAACTCATATAGGCCAAATGAGGAGCCTTGGGGCCTGCCTAGCATCCAACCTTAGCAGCTCTCTCTAGTGGAGCCTGACCATTTCATACCTTGGGTTTGAAGCCATTCACATAACGCAGTCCCGTGCGCTTGGAACTTGGAGAGCCGGGTCCACATCTACAAGGCTGTTGGGAAGTTTAGAGCAAGTGGCACAATGGGAAGGTGCTACTGGTCTTCCAGCTTTGCTCTCCAAGAACGCGCTGAGCACAGATAAGCTCAGATGTAGGCAGCTCAGAAATTGTAATGAACCATGACCATGTGGCTGACTAAGAGAAACCAGCCCCTCTCAAGTAGGTTTCTCAGCTGTGATTGGAGATGCAACAATCAGAGCAAGAACAAAATGGGAAGGCCACGTGTGTCACCTGTGCACCGCTAAAACAGCAACGTCCCAGAGCCCTCGTGGCTTTCAGCAGTTCCCAGCCAGTCAGTTCTCAAGTTGTAACATCACTGTGGTGAATAGAAACAAGGTTCCTCTTTATACATCCGAGTTCCAAAAAGTGCTCAGAATAGCTCCTAAGGAGAAAAGCAGGGGAGCCAAGTGCTGCCTGAAAAGAAGCAGAGATTCAACTCACTGACCAAAGCTACAGGTCTCTTATGAGGAGCCAAAGGGGGAGGAGAGTGCAGGTCCAACTTCTCCCTACCCAAGTTCTGTACAGATACAACTTTCCCTCCTCAGTTTATCCACTGGTGCTGGACAGGAGCTGAATGATGGCAAGGCTTTGCTGCCCAGACACATCCCTATGTAGTCGAGCCCATGCATAACCTGCAAGAGGCCTTACACTGTGGTGTGTGAAGATAATGGAGAAAGCCTGTCCTCACGGGAATCAAAGGGGGTCTGCACACTCCAGAGTAACCAACAGCTGGAGAGATGTCTACTCTTACTGCAAGGGCTGAGCCAGGGATCTGCTTTCCATACACACAGTGCCATCATCACAGACTCATGACATACCTTTGCCCCACAGTCCAGTGCAACTCATCCGGCCCGAGTCTCTGCCTCAATCTTCTGCTCCCCGTGCAGGCTCTCTGGCTCCTGGACCTGTGCTATGTTCTGTCGGATGGCAATCTCGGGGCCCCCGCCATACACTGTGCTTAAATAAATCCATGTCTCCTCCGAAATTTGCCCGTAATCTGCTCCTGGAAAACACAGTGGCAAAACCACAAAATATGACAAGATCTTGGTTTATGTCTATGCAGAGTGAGTGCTAGAGGGTGGGAAGTGGTGTTGCTGTTTGGAGGCTGGCACTTGGGGCTTAAAGGGGATTTTCTCCCTACTTGGACAAGTCACTGGGACTGCTGAAGCTGATGAAAATGTGACATTCAGCTCCTTCAGCTGGACATGAAGTATACCTGCAAATACGCTACCCCAGTTCAATGCATAAGCCAGTCACCAAGTGGTTGTGCAGTGTGCACATTGCTAAGCAGGAAAACCTAAATGTCAGCTGACTACCTCATACCCTTCTCTTCCCACTAAGCAGTCATGTGCATTGTTTTGCTGGCAAATGAGCCAACAACTCTGCTTGATCCCAACAAAAGCTGCAACCTTTCTTGCTGCCCACAGGCAAGGAGCAGCTGTAGAGGACAAACATCAGTATTTCCCCCTGAAGTGCTATGCTCCCCACATGTGACAGGGCACACATCACATCTACAGCCTTAACCAAAAAGGACTGTTTTCCATCCAGCATGGACAGAGATGGAGGCAGCAGAGATTTATCTAGGAGATTCAGGAGAGGTGTGTAGCTCACAGGCAGGGGAAGGGAACAGATATGCAGGGTTGTGAAGCTGGGGAGAAGAGTTTGGATTTGATGCAGAAGATGAGGGGAAGCCGTGCGAGGATGCAGAGGGGCAGGTGAAATGATCAGAGCAGCAAGAGAGCAAGGAGGTTTTTGTGTCAGTATTTCCTGCATGAGGGAGGCAGGCTCGACAACTTGCAGACAGATGAGGCAGCAGTAGCTGAAGTGGAAAACAATCCAGGGGTGGATGAAGCTTTTAGCAGCTGCAATGGAGAAGAGCAAGCAATAGGATTCTGTGTGAGGCTGGACCACAGCCAGGATATTGCGTAAAGGGAAATGACAAGCAAGACCAGACAGAAGCTGCACACCTGGGTAGAGAGAAAGGACAGTGGAGCTGGGTGTGGAAATGGAGTCAGCGAGAGGAATGAGGGGATCTGTAGGCCTCAGATGGAGTCAGAGATGCCAGTGATACATTCATAGGGAGATGGGAAAGAGCAGGACTAAAGGGTGAGGGAGAGAAGTTAGTATGGGGGGGTTGCCACAGGGATGATCCATCTTGCTTTGCAATGAGCAGAGACAGAGAGGCAATAACAGAAATGGATAGAGGATGTTCTCCATAACTACCAGGACCAGTGCTACCAAGTAAAGGCATGTATGCCAGCAGCCCATGCAGCAGTAGTAAGGGAGGGCCAGGGTGGAGGGGGCTTGAGCACATGCCTTACCCTGCTTCACCTGCACATGGCCACCTGCTTTCGTGAGAGCAATCTTGGTGTTGTCAATTGGTCCGGGAGGCTCTGTAAGAAAGAGAGACATGGATCAGAGAGCTGTACTCTACCTGCCTCAGCTGCTGCCCTAAGCAGCTGGAAGCAGAGCTGGGGTCAGGCAAGTAGAAGAGGACCTTTTCCGGTGAAAAATCACACCAGCATCTGGGCTAACAAGCAAAGAGCTTTTGCTCACATGAGATGGTTATCACATTCAAAGGTGTTTTGTCAAGTGGCTGACACCACCTGATGTCTAGGGGAGTGATCACATGAGAGCTCCTGAGATAAAGTAGGACACGTAACACGAACACTGTGTGCATTAAGACCATGCTATCAGATGGAAAAGGCACCAATTGTAGAGGAAGGTATTAAAAGAGAAAGCAAACACAGATCACAAACACTGCAGCTAGGGCAGCAGTCTCAGTCAGCAACGAGACCCTGAACTTCATAAATAAGCAGGGGAATGTAGGGTTGTAGGGAAGAGGAAAAAACCCATAGGGGAGCAGCCGCACCAGGGGACTCTGTCTGGACTGCTACAGTCCAGATACTCCAAAGGCAGAGAGATGCTCCGCTCCACCACGTGAGGAAGCAGTGCAACAAGGGCTGGTGAAGTGTGGCTACTGCCGACCTAGACAGAACTGGCACCATTTTTGCCATAGAAAGCTGTGAAGTGAAGGAGATCTGATGACCATATGCTCAGTGCGCTACACTCAACTTAGGTTCCACCCCAGCCCTCATCTCACCCCTATACTTATAGGTGAGCAGTGCAAAAATCAGCACAGTTGCCTTCAGCAGGGGGCCTCTGGCTGCCTGGCACCTCCAATTCTGTCTCGCTTGGAGGGCTAAAGGAAACCAATACATACTAGATGAGAGTACGAAGGATGGTGGGCAGAAAGCAACATAGTCTAGCAGTCAAAGCAGGGGAAATTGGATCAGAAGCAATGAATCGTCAGTGCAATTTAGTAGTGGGACACAAGTGCAGGCTGCTCCAAATTATAGCTGCAACCTTTATAAGAAGTGGTGCATGCTAATAATCACAGGAAACAAGATCCTCTCTACGCTTTCTCCTTGGCTTTGTCAGACGAAGAAACCATAAACAACTTGAATCCCATGGTCTGTGGTGCAGAAGCATCATTTCAGTGTGCTTTGCCCTATCGCCATATCTCAGGCACTGTTTTTTTTCAGCCAGATTTAACCCGTTCCCCTAGCTAGAAACACTCCTCTTATAAATCAGCTCTGTCCTTGCGTTCTTTAGGGACTGGCCTGAATATAGCTGGGGGAAGATGAAACTGCCATTCTTTGCCGACCAAACTTTGCCCAGCCAAAAATTGACAACAGCGAAGTATGTTGCTTACAGAAGAAAAGGAAACGTGATCAGACAAGTTTAGCCACATGCATTGCCCCATCTTCATCGGGCACCAGAAGCCCCAGGCTCTTACCATTGTCCTTCCCCTTGACGAAGGCTTCCCACTCCCGGAACCATTGCATGCTGATGCAGTAGATGACACTAGGAGACTCCTCTGCCTGGAATGCCTTGTTCAGCTGGGGAGAAGGAGCAGGGACAGAGGAATTAATCATTGTTGAGGCTTGTGGGGACACTTTTCAATTAGTAGGAAAACCCCACTAGTCTTCAGGATGCCCCCACCTGCCTTCACAACCTGTTTTAAACAAGCAGAAGGCCTAGGATTGCTCCCCAGCTTCAGGCCCCTATGCAACTACGCAGAATGTTATGTTCTGACCTAAATGCTCCACGTACTGTTAGCACAGAGGAACTTTGACATGAATCTCCATGCCACAATGCAGATATCGTTCTGGGGACCGGGTGACAGTATCATTTCTTCTACTGTGAAGTAGCATAAAAAAAATCTTAACGGAGAACGGGTCTAGCCAACCCTTGGTCGCTGCCCCTAGCTCTGTTCCGCACACACCTTAATGAAGGTATCAATCTCAATCCTTCTGCGTTTGGCCAGAGCTTCAATCTCCACCTGGCATATGGAGCAGACATACAGATGATTGACAGCAGGACCACCCCCAAACCTGAGCACAGGATGAGAAAGAAAGAGGCACTGAGTGTCACCATGGAGGAGCTTACTGGCCTTGAACCCTACAAACCAATGCTAGATGAGACTGGGTCAGATACTGTCACTGTTCTTTATACCCCGTGAAATGGAAGTGGCTGTAGCTGGCTATTTTAATTGTCAGTCTGCCCTCTGTCTAACACGGTGAGGATCAGAAGAACATTCCCTCATTTCTGCCCCTTGAGAGAGCATAACGGAGCTCACTTGCCTTTTAGATTATGGGGCTCTTGCATTACATACTACAGAACAAAGGGCAATCATATCTCAGGATTTGTGATGCAAGTGGATCACCATGGATATTAATGAGAGTCCGACTACTCTAGGCCCAGTATTGCACAACTGTTTGGGTGAATTAGAGGAAGGCATCACATCTTGGCCAATGACAGGAGCAGGAGATCCCAGACTTAGGTTTGGGATGACTATGAAAATGTCAAACAGGACAAAACTTGGACCAGGCCAAAGCACTGTGGGGTGAAGAGAGAAGCAGCCTTCCTCACCTGTTATAGAGATACTCCCACACGTTCTGGGGCAGAATCACAACCAGGTCATCAATGTAATGATATTTATTGGGAGGGATGCCTGCAAATTGTGGGGAGAGGAAGAGTTAATCGGATCCTACGCAACAAACAACAGATCAGGAGAAGCAACAATTGCCATCACTCATCTTGCCACTAGTAAGAGAGAGAAGACAAGGAAGAGGAGGTGGCAGGACTTCCTGGGTAGGGGACTCAGCTCCAGAATCCACACCTCTGTTGCCCAGAGCCAATTGGGCTTTTACAGATTTCTTCATTCCAGGGAAGATGTATAAATACATCTGAATGTTCCCACAAGAACAGAGACTTTGCCAGCCTATGCGAGATACTATAAAACGTATCGCCCTGGGCCTCAGATCAGCAGCACAACAGTCTAATGGTCATGCCTCCAGGTGCACTGGAGTCTCTGCCGATGAAGTAGATTCTGCTGCCATATACATTCTGTTAGCAATACCAATGGGGCTTCTCATTTGGGTGCGTCAGCCAG
>NW_005842102.1:1272522-1298016 GCF_000455745.1 Alligator sinensis | reverse complement strand
AGCAGCTGTGGCTCCCAATGCAGACCTCCTAGCAATGCTTTCAAGTGCATTAGCCTTCTTCCTCCTTACCTCCATGAGAGCACAGGAACGTGTGGTTGGTGATGGGACCAGGCTCTGCAAACGTGTTGAATTTATTGAGCCACTCTCGAGAGATGTAGAACTGGAGCAGGCTGGGTTCCTTCATGTTGGCGAGGGATACCACCTTCTGACGTTCCCGCACAGCCTCTTCGCTGCTCTTCCTAAAGGAAGAAAAGGCAGGGGGAGAAAATGAAGCAATCCTCAACAGTCCTCCAGACCTATCCTAGGATGCCACAGCCAAAGTGGGCTGCTCCAGCCCAGACACCCACCTGTAGAAGAGGACATAGGCCTCTGCATTCTGCACCACTGTCTCATGGACTTCAGTGACATACTGGTCATCGAATTCATACCACTGGCCATTGATCACATTCTGGCAGTATGCTATGTAGTGTCCACCTGTAACAGAGGGAACGTATTTGGGGTTCAAAGTACACAGAGAAGAACCAGAGTTTGGATACGAAACTTGAACAGGGATAACACAAGAATCCTAAAATACACTGAACTCCCTTTAGGAGCAGGCAGACCAGCGATCACCGGAACCAACACAAAACACGAGGAGGGCAGGTTGCCTGTGGTGTCTGGAGAGCAGGGCTCTGAGAAAACCGAATGCCCTCCAACTGACCAAGTGCCGACCAGCAGGATGTGGTACATTTCCTTGGGCTCAGTGCTCCAGGCTCAGACCTATCTTGTTCCCAGTCAGTTCAGGCATAGATGCACAGGAGACAAGGACTTACTGCCGGCTGTGCCATGATGGCAGATAACTGACAGGAGGTCGTAGGTGGTGATCTGGGAGACGCACTCCTTGGCCAGGAAGGGTCGAAGGTCCAGCCCTTCCAATGGGAAGGAGACGTGACTGTTGATTTTAAAGGAATACATGACCTCGTGCCGGAAGCGTTTCAGGTGGATGCACAGGATCTAAGGGACAAGAGGGGGAAGAGACAGAAGCACAACATCTATGTGAGTGTCCATGTGGGATACAATTTTTACATACTTAACCCCCATCTCTGTGTTCCCTGACGTTTACAGGGATTGAGACCACACTATCAGATGGAAAGAGGTGGTTACAGTCTGGACTCACCAGGCCTTTTCTGGTGTGTTTGTATGTCTTCCGTTATGGCCAAAAAACAAACAGTTTCCAGTTCCAGCTTTAAAAAGGATGGTAGCCAGTGAAGACCAGGGAAACAAGTGACTTCTACTCACCTCAGGCAGCCGGAGAACTTTGCAGTACTTCACTCCGTTCCGCAGCCTGAGGAAGAAGGAGACAATTCATCCATGAGACCGCTGGAGGGCAAAGGAGCAGGGCCCCTATCCTAAGCAGGGCAACTGTAGGTCATACCATAGGCAAAACTGGAAGAGGCATCAGTGGGAGCTGGCTCGAGCTCTCTGTACCAGCTTCCCCCATGAACGAGAGCATGAGTTACAAGAGAAACCTTTGCTACAAGATGGACCACTTCCTTTTTACTACACTTCTCCTGCTTATCCACTAGGTCTCTCCCCTTCCTTCCCCCTTCCTTTACCTCTTACCACAGCCACCACTTTTCCTCCCACTAAGTTCAGGGTCTTCAGTGGCCCCTAATCAGGGCTCTCCTGGTCTCTTTCCTAGAATTCCAGCAAAGGACAGTTCAAAGCTTAAGAGGTTGAGATTAAAGGGGAGTATTCAAACAGCAGGTGTGGAGAACAATGGTGCAGAAATGAGGTCAGTGGAAAGACAGAACAACATGGATGACAAACTTACTTTTTACACCGTTCACAGCTGTACATGTTGTCCCCTGTAAAGGAGACAGAAGCACTGCAAGATTACCAAGAGCAGGAATAAGGAGACATTCTCACCATGTCTGGAGAAGCCAGGTGAAGCCTTAGCCTAGCGACAATAACAGAGGCACAAGGGAAAGTCCCCCACCAGCCTTCACAAGTGCAAACATGGAAGAGGAAAGCTGACTTGAGGAGTCCCAGTGTTGCTAATTCAAGAGTGAAACACCCAGCTAGACGCTCCTTGACAAGTCTTGACACAGTTTTTCCCATCTTTAGTCTCAGCAGGAGCTCAGAGAGAAGACATCTCACACCAGCCCTCCCCCAAACTTACCCTTCAACTCATCTGCAGCAAAAAAAGCAGCAAGACAGTCCTCCAGTGTGACAACAGGACCCCAGAACCAGCTGGGAATACAGGATACCACAAACCTGCAGGCACATCAGAAGAGAATCGGGACATTATTGAGGACGTGGCAGATGCCCCAGCTTTTAAAATCCCCAAATGGTTTACTCTTTTACATAACTGAAGGCTAGAAAGCCAGCTTAGGAAATAAGTAGGGCACTGTGGGAAAACATGGCTTCTTAGAACTGGTACTGATATCTCCCAGGACAGGAATGGCTGGGATTATTTCAGCCTTGACTAGGGTGTCAGAGCAAGGCAGGGACCAAATGGGGGCAGAGGCTGACTATACAAGAGACTTCCTAGGTAAAGAAAGGAGCAGTACTAACAGGTTCTGGATAGAAGCGTCTACTGGGAGGGTTATGATCATGCTGTATCATTATTTAAAGGCCTACCAGAACAGACTTGCAAGGAAGAATTAATAGCAAGAAAAGTGAGAGCTCCAAGTCCTTCAACCCAGGGTCACAGGACACTTTACAATTAACATTGATCCCAGTTTATTTTTGAAAGCAAATGAAACTAAAATATGTTTTGGTGCACTAAGTAAGGAGGGAGTTTAGGACAACAGTAAATAAGTTTTATGGCCCTGGATCTATAGTGTTTTACCCATCTTATGTCTATACAGTGCCTGAACTGTAAATCCGTGCGTGGTTACCTCCAGTATCCCTGGTTGTCTCCAGACTCAATGAGATTACTCTTCTAATAACCCTGGGAGCAAACTGAGGAAAGAGGGACAATGCAGGGTGAGCCCAGGGAAACACACCTCCTGATGTACTCCATGATGAAGGCAATCCAGCCTTGTGAGGCATAATTGTCGCCGCATGCCCCTGTCTTTGCTGGCACATTCTGGTAAATGGCAGAGTGCAGTTTAGCTAAGTCTTCCTTCCCAGGAATTGGGAGTGACAGGTCCTGGAACGTCTCCACTGTCGTGGACACCTGAAGACCCACAAAAGGGGGAAAAAAAATCAGGGTTTTGGTGCATTGAATGAAGATGTATAGCCCTGAACTTTTAGCACTGTCCTGTCTCAGCTAGGAAACTAAATTGTGGCTGAGAAGAGGTTGTTTCCATAAAATCAATTTTCATCATCATTGACAGGAAGCCCCCATCAGGTTTCCAGCAGCCACACCAAAACTGATTTTGTCCAATCTATGCTAGGACTGGTCCACATTCAGAAACTGGGCAACAGAGGTTTGGCCACTGGCAAGTGACCTCCTGCCCTCTTGATGTTCCCTGCAGCTGTGGAATCCAGTTCTGCACAGGAAGGACCCCAAGCTCTACCTTTAATCCTGTCCTTTGTTGATCCCCTACCTTGTTCACATCTGGCTATGGCCAGCTCCATTGCTCGAAACATGTAATGTTGCTAAGAGACCTATTTATATTGGACCAAGACACTGTATTGCATGTAAACCAATAGAGAACCAGAATATTTCTATGCACGTTTCACAATCAATTGAGTCATAGCAACTTCAGAGCATTTGGGAAGAACATCTCTGTTTCCCCAAGTACAGCGTTTGAAGAAAACAGAACCTGCTGTTTCATTATTTGATTAACGGCAGCCAAGAGACTCACTCTGTCACAGGTGAGGCATTGCACCAGGCTGAGAATGGAGCCATCAAAGATATCAGAAATAACACTACGATAACGAAGCTCTTTCTTCTTTTTCCCAGAAGCCTGCATCTGGGCTGAAAAGACACACAAAAGCCTCATCACCTGGCAGCTCTCTTGCACAGTCTCAACAAAGCTATGCAATCAAGTGAGGGGCAAGTCTTTCACAAGACAAACGCGTATTTGTACAGGCTTACAGGCAGCCTGCATGGCTAGATCAGTGGTGCCAATCTTAAGCTGACACTAAGAATAACCCAGCTTCAGACTGTACCAGGAGGTGGAACGTAACCATCTGAGCCCATTCAAACATTAGCAGGTTCCCAGAGGGAATTGTGCTGCTGGTGGTGGTGGTGTCTTCCGTTCCCCATCCTCCTTCAGGAGGACACTAACTAGTCGTTCCAACACTTCTTCAAGCTCCATAAGAGTTGCTTCAAAGCTTTTCAGTTTGTTTTTTCCTTCCATGGCTGATTTTGTCCTTTTCCCTCTGGCAAACATCCAATCCATCCCCATGCATTACCCACTAGGGTCTGAATCCCAGAAGCTAAGGTCTGGCTGAACACAGTCATTTTGTTTAAAACAACCCCCCTTTACTTATACAGAGTGCTTTCATTGGGCTCAGACGTCTGCACCCGTGCACTGGCCCCTCAGCTGAGGTCAGTGCAGCTTGGCAAGAATTAGATTATTGAACAGCTGCAGGGCTGGTGGTGCAAGCACAAGCCATTGTATTCATGGACTGTGCAAAGGACAACAGATCTGCTTTTGTGACTTCCTTGGAATGAAGAGGCAGGTTTAACAGCAGGTACTGGGGCTCCATTTTGCACCCTCCCAATGCTCCCACCACCAGACTCATATTTAACCCCACAATACGTTTGGATGACACCCAGTTAACAATCAGGAAGTCGTCCATGGTAATGCAGCTCTGCAGTCCCTTGCCGCACCTCTGTGGTTAAGAAGGAGAACGAGACTAAAGGCCAAGTGCTTACAGGTCTCCACTTTCCCATGAAGAGATGTGAATACTGTTCCTTACTCCGATGAGTCATTTAGCATTTTGCTAGAAAGGATAGGGGAAATGAAGACCCATATATAAGCGATTTACATCTTAACTCTGATGGGTGCATATATTATAAGTGCTATTGTGTCCTAATATAGACATAGAAACTGCAAGCAGAGAGTGTTTGGAGATCTGGACTTTGCTAATGCTATCTGTCTCCTGAAGGTATTAATAAATAAAGTGCAGCGAAGGACTGATGGCCTACCTGGAACAGCTAAAGAAGTATTGTTCTAAGCTTTACAAATCAAAAGCAAAGGTCAGGAAAGGCAATCTGACCTTGGGTAATTCCATTGCTCCAGAAGGACCAGCAGTGATTGTTGCTGATGAGTTTACTTACCTAGGCTGCCTCTTCCATAACTCCAGTGCCTGCATTTATGACAGAGCAATGCAAGTCAAAAACTGCTTTTTGGAAGCTTGTTCCACTATGAAAATTGGACACCATAGGCAGTGATTCTTTTAGTAGCAGTGTACTAAGTATGGAACAGAATCATTAAAGTGCAACATATCTCTCCATGGGAAGTTAAATAGCTTCCAGTGTGCATGCCTGCGCCAGACAGTCAGAGCGGACAGGTCAGAAAGATAAAGATCAGCAGCATCTTGGAGCAGGCAAAATTACCAATGAACACCCAACCAGCAGAGGAGCAGAGGACTTGCCTTAGCCATGTTCTGAGTGTCCAATAAGCTCCCCAAACAGGTCTTGTTCTGGCAACCGCCAGGTGAAAGGACCTAGAAGACTAAGGCAGCACCCTTACAGCCTGAGCAGGAGACAGAACTCACCAGGGCTAATTGGTGAAAACTGACCTCTGCCTTGTACAACTGGTGGTGAGAGAAGTGGATTGGACTGGACTGGATTCTTCCCTATATCCTCAGTTGTGATAAGACTCGCACCACTCATTTCTTAGTGCTATTTTTGAATGCACCAACACAAAGTCTTACATTTCTTGTTGTGGGTACTAGAGAACATGATGGCTTCTGCACCTCACTCTCCACACATCCTTCATACTTCGCCCTCTGCCTCCACGCATGACTTCCCACACACTCTACCTTTCTTAAGCACATAGGAGGGTCCAAGTCTTGCAGGACTAGAGCGAGGGGGGCTGCTGGACAGTTTGGAGTGCATCTCCTGGTGAACTGGACTGCAGGGGCGAGAGGAGCAGCGCACATAGGCATCATTGTCTGGCTCTGCAAGGGGAAAGAAAGGAAGAGTTCACAGCAGGGAGACTCAATGTGGCACATACCCAACTAGTCCCAGATCAGTCCTGACCTAACATCCATATCTGAATGTTAGCATGAAGTCTTTCACAGTCAAGCTGTCAGACAGAAAGGGGATATAAGTTGCATCTAGTTCTGTTCCCAAACAAGAAGTTACTTGCAGTTAGCAGATATGGATAAAGGCTTCCAATATCAAGGCCTGAAATGCAGGTTTAAGTCACCCAACCACCTTGAAAACATACTGGTTTCATCTGGATGGATCAAACAAATAATCCCACAAGTGTCTATGGGCATTTCTTAGTCTGGCCCAGTGAGGGTCCTCACAGGGCTGTTGGTTATCTCATCCTCAGGAGGAGTCATAGCTGTGTAGGAGAGCAAGAAGAACTTAACTGTACCTTGGAACACAGCCCCTTAAATTCCAGCTGTGCTGCAAAAGCAGCTGCCATCCCTTCAGTCTTAGCACAGCGCGTTACTCCAGGGGACTGTCTGAGACAGAATGTGCAACTATATGAACTGGCCGTAGGCATCCCCATTTGACCTCAGTTGCCCTGCTGTGCTAGAAATGAGTCACAATGATAGAAGTGGTGCAAGATGGGATGGAGGCAGTTTACCTATCCTAGCAGCAGAGACCTTTGAAGCCAGGAACAGAAATGGTACATAACATGCCTGTTTGGCATTCCCACAGTAAGCATGGCCCAGAATAGAAAGATGGCACTGTTTTCTTACACGGTGCAGTAGAGAAGCTATATTCATACCTGGTGTCCTACACGGGCTGGCAGGACGGGGCGGGGGGAGTGTCTCAGGGGAAGCTCTGTCATCAACTGGCATCATGGTAGTATCAACATCTGCATCCTCATCCACTTGTTCCGAGTTGTTCCGCCGATGCCCACAAGAGAACTTCCTGTCCTTCATCCTCTCTTTCTCAGAGATCCCTCTGCCAGCCTCGTCCTGGATCAGCAGTTCTGTCTCTGCCAGGGAGCTGTTCATGCCCCCCATCCTGCCTTGCCCATCTCCCTCACCCCTGTCACTGCTGGAGTCACAGGAGAGGAACTCATCCTCTGAAGGGCTGCGGTCACCCTCTCGTTTGTCATCCATGTCGTTTGTGTCCAAGTCTCTTGTCTCAGCAACTATTGGTTCCTTTAGCTCTTCATGAAGCTGGTCCATCAGGCAGCGTAGGAATTCCTGGGTATCCTGAAAACCAGGAGCAATTCCACTTTATCTACTGCTCATCCAAGGAGGAAAAAAAAGAGAAAGGAACAACTACAGGGTTCATTTAGTTTACCACTGCCCATAAAAGTTAGCCACAGGGAGAATATGAGGGGGCCTGACTATGCTGAGCAGATGGCACTTTGGAGATATGCAGAAGGATCCTGCCTGTACAGCAGGCTGCTCTAATTCCTCAGGATTAGAGTCCCAATTTGCAGCTGAATTGTTTCAACTTCTGCTTGTCCCAAGAGCTTCTGGAGGACTCAATAGCCAAAGTGGACAGCTGCTATGGAATTTAGACCACTACCCTGGCTGTTGGGATATTAGCACTGACAGGAGGTGAAAATGCAGAAGAAAGATAATTAAGACTGTGGACTGCAAAGAAAAGCAAACTCTATGCTGAGAAAGTAATTTTCACAATTGCTAATCTCACAATAATCCCTTAAGCACGACATTAAAATCCAGTATTATTACCAGAGATAAGAACCAGAAAATGTAGACAAATCTGTCAATGTACAGGACTCCTACGCACAAGCAAAGAGGCAAAAGGAGACTTGCTGATATATGGGTTTCAAAGGCACCTGCCAAAAAGCCACCTGATGCCCTGACAGCTAATTATGAAGTCCTGCAAATTATATTGTGGAGGAATCAGTTTATAAAATCATAACGTGCTCCCATTTCACTCCTTCAACTTTATTTTTTTGCAGCTATGAATCTGCAATCCCACTTTGCATCAAAGATAAAAATAAGAGCCCTTTCTGCAATCAGTATTTTTGTAATCTATATTTTGACTTGCCATCAGAATCGCATCTTAACTCTATTATCTGCTGCCACCTCTGGTTGTACATTTTCTAATCAATCACACATCAAAAGTCTTTAAAAAGACACGTAAGCAGGTAACTTTGGGTACAGCTGAGTTCTATTCAAATATCCAAGTTGACCAACTAAAACGCACGTTGGATGACCCACCTGCTGAGCATAGCCGCGGAACATGGGGTTGACCAGTTTAATTCCATGAGACAGGCTGCTTGGCACCACGTAGCTTGGGCTGTTTCAAATGTAACCAACAAGGTATTAGTTCACCCATCAGGTCTAAAGCTGAATTTTGCAACAGACAGTGGATAAGCAACAAAATGCAGAGTGGTAAGCAGGTAAAAGCAGACAGAAGTACAACTCCGTAGCCGCAAAAACTGAATTTCTGTTGTTTATCTGTTAGCTAAGCCATAAGAACTTAAGAGACAGTAAGTAATAACAGCCTAGCCCCTACCTGTGGACACAGCCCCCTACAGTACAGTCACTCATGTTACAGTGACTTTGAAAAGTCTCTCAAGTGACAAGGGCTTCCCTGGGCAGACCTATCCACGTCAAGCAGCATGGCTGTTTCCACCTTGGGGTGCCACAAGACGAGACGGTAAAAAGAATTACAATGAAAATGCAGGACACTGCTAAAAAAACATTTCCATAACTCCACAACTCAATTCTTAAAGCCAGTGTCTCCCCCTGCCCCAATACCTTCCTTTTTGCTTATTAGCAAGCGATCTTTAAGTACTCAACACCAATTAGATACGTGCACTCTTTGGTTGATGTCAGCATAATGAATTTCAGAGGTTTCTGGATCCTGCTCCTCAACATAAAACTTACTGATCATTATATGCAGGGCAAGGCAAGGGACAAGAGCTATCACACACATTACTGTAACACAGGCTTACACATCACCTTCTCAAGTTATCAGCAAAGCCTGATTGTTTTCTTGAGTTATTGGTACTATCTTCATAACTGAAATACGAATGCCTCTACACCTTCCCCTCGGACTGAGGAGGCATCACTCACCGCTTCTTGTGCCACACTTCAGAGACCAATTTCTGGTAGCTTTTGCATAGTGCTGGTTTCTTGTCTGTGCGTACCAGCCCACCACACTCCAGAAAAAACTGCGTGAGAGGAGGGCTACAGGATGAAAGAGAATGAACTAAGTCAATGGAAACTGGATGCTGAAGATCACTTTGGATGAAGGTAAGAAGGTAGGGCAGGGTGGCACCTTTAAAAATTAACTAGCTAATCTCAGGTAATAAATCCATTCCAGACTAACTGGTTAGTCACCTTAGTGACTAGCTGGTTAATCTGTAAGGTAGCACCCTGTCCTACCTTGCACCTGACATCAGACTAACCTAGCTAACACCTCCTTGGTTGTCAAGGTCACTTACTTGGGAGGAAAAATATAAATGCCTCTGTATATGTGCATTCGTGTTTTTTAAATAGCACAGTAAAACCAAAGACTTATTTCCAACACTTGTCTAACAAAATATGCCCACAGCAAGTCCACTGACTGACCTAGCTGTCTACTCTATAGGTTTTCACGCCTTAACCATACCGTAATTCTCTCCCTCTCTGCTTTAATCTGCATCTGAGCTACACACATCATTCCTGAAGGAAGTCTCCAGTGGAAATTGCCACTGTTTTTAGTGAGTATTCAAGGAAGGATCACTGCAGATTGGTCCTGTTGCCTACCAGTTAGAGAGGGCCTGAAGTGCTGCATTCATGTAGCAGGAGTTCCCCAGGTTCTTCATTCCCGTAAGGCCTAAAGAACATGCAAGACAGACACCACTCAGAAAGGAGCACTGCTTTTTAAAAGCATCACATTCTGCATTTACAAAATGAACGGGCACCCAGCCTGTCCCTCACAGATAAGCAAAGCATCCCAGTCCTCCTGAGCCCACCAAAGTGCTCCAGATATGGGTCAGAAAGACTCCAGAGATGCACCTGTAACTGACTGCACACATCAGCATGATTTACCTCTTGGTTTCAGATCATCATCCTCCGATTCAGATTCTCCTTCGTCAGCTACTGCAATTGGAACAGCCTTCAGAGGGTGAGCAGGCAATGGAGAATCCTGGATGAAAGACAGAAAAAAGAAGCATTGATGGCAGGTCTGCTTTACAAGATGACACACTGTCTCTGTACTTCCACTCAGCCAGCTTCTTGGAGAGGGCACCAGTAACCAAGGAACAGATAATACATCACAGTCGCATCCCTCTGTTTTCCTGCAACAATATAGTTAAGCAGGGTAATAAGAACCCTTACTGCTTTCAAGAGATGTCATGAGTGGCCTCTGTGACGGTCAGTAATGTCTGTAGTCAGTATGCTTACACCCATGCTTCTAGTCTGGTATTTAAAGCTTTGATGAGAGATATGATAAGAGTAAAGGTGCCATCAGCTCTTGCAGTTCACTCCAGATGTAATTTCCCTTCAGAAGTGGCCAAAGCCAGACAAATTAGCTGTATAAACAGATTCACAAGCACTCTGGAATCCCCTGGATTGAAAGCACAGTGTAAATGTAAGATGATTCTTCATTTTGAGTGAAAGTGGCTACCTTCAGCACAAGAGCTCATACAGCAATTAGGCCTGGACAATGATGGAAACGTCTCGACTAGCCATCTGCAGAAGTGAACAAGCCCCTTGCTAAGTGCTCCATCCCGCTGATCAGCCCTCTCCCAACTTAAGGTCTCAAAGACTCACCTGTTCACTAAACTTTGATGGTGGGGAGGAAGCATTTGTTGCCAACCTCTGGTCCAAGAATACCTCTCTCTCACAGGCATAACACCACACCCGGAATGTGGTCAGGTTCACCGTCAGGTTGTGTTTTTTGGCCTAAACACCAAAATGGAGAGAAAAATGAGAATCATAAGCTTACTTGTAATTGCCATGAAATTTGGAAACTAAGCACCACAGTAACTATCTGAAATGTTGTCTGAGCTTTGAGGATGACCGGGAATTAGAGTTTAATTACTGAGAACTCCAAACTTGTCCCCCTAATAAGACTGAGGGGGGATTATAGAGACTGGCTCACCTGTGCATGTAGGGTGCTGTGATCAGCAAAGGACTCCCCACAGCCAACGTAAGGACACCCAACCTAGGGAGAGAAAGGAGAGAAAAGAGGGAGAATGAGCTGGGGGTGGCAAGATAAATCCATCACAAAATGAAGAGGTGTTCACTGGCCCCTTCCCCAGGCAGCAGATCTGTATCTTACTGACCCTTTGCAGACCTGCTAAATTAAATTAGAGGAAACTGAACTAGTTGGAAAACTAGCTTTGTTCATGACTGAAACCTCCTGTCTAAGCAACTGGGATTAATTTTCCTTGAGCTGCTCTCTGATGGGAGCCCAAACATCTATGGATTCATCATTAAAAATCTGTTGTAAAAATAAACTATTTGGTATACCATGAAGCCTACATCCATGACTCCAATGAGGCCAGCCAGCCCTGCCTTCATCTCATTATTTCTTTCTTCAATGGTTTGCCCAATTCAAACTTCTTGTTTTCATTTTTCAGTTTAAAAAGACTGCAAAATGTATAGGCATAATATATATTATATGTATAACTAACCCCTACAGCTTCCTAGCTGCAAAGTTGATCAATCCTCATGCTTCAAGGAACGCTAGATCTTCCTGAATGGCAGTGAAAAGCCTGGCACAGCGTCTGCCAGCTTTGTTCTACTGATCCTGTTAAGAGCTGTTCAGGTCAGGGACTGTCTGTTACTCAACAACTACCCAGGACTCAGCAGAACAGGGTCTTGGTGTTACCATGAAGCAAATTAATTGGAATCGTAAAAATGCTGGAAGCGGTTGTTCACCGGCGAGACAGGGATGCAGGGCAATCCTCTAGCGTGTTTGTGGATGGGAAAGGAGAGATGTTTTGCTCTTCCTGCCCCTTGCACAACAACAGTAAAAGGCTGCACTGGCACCTGCGCATCAATACACTGACACCAGCAACAAGGATCAGAAGCTTTTGTATGCAGAGAACTCATCTTCTATGTTCAAAATGTGCCAGGCGCACTTGTGACAGCACATGAATGATTCCTGATCAAGTCTGGTCCACAATCCGCGAGACATACATGCTCGAGCTTGTTTCTCAACCTTTTGACAATGACCCCCGTTCAAAGTGAGAAACAAAAACATCACGATCCATTTCCCCACCATTTTTATTCTCACTCAACAAGAATCGCTATGATTTCCTTGTGCGTTCTCAGGGGCTGATGCAGCATCTGGCTGTGAAGGTGCCATCAGGGAATGGGAATGCAAGATTGTCTTGCTTTAGTTAATCATAATAACTTGTGACCCCCTTGATTACTTCCTGTGACCCACTTCCACACTCCAGGGGTAACAAACCACTGAGAATATGGCTCCACAGCTAGCATTGACTATTTCAAGTGACAAGGATCGACATCTGAGCTCCTGCAAGAGGGTGAAGCTCCATTATAAACAGCCGGGACTATGACTGCAAAGAACATTTTGAAGTGATGGTTAAGTTATGCCTGCTTGGACCAGGCCAGACCAGGCTGTAAATTAGCTTGATGCACCAAGCCTGGTCCAACATGACCGTCCCACGCTTATCTGAAAGCTCTTTTCCACTCCCCTCTGCCTCGCTCCTCTCCTTCAACAATAGCACTGATTTTTTCTGGTTCCACACATTTGGAAATCTCCTTCCTGGCTGCCAACAAGAGCACGATCCAGTTAATCATTAGGTGCTTAAAAACAGATGGTGGTTACTATCACTCTTCAGTGTTCATTCCCATTGGGATGTAAAAAAGCAAGCCAAGATGAGCAGCAGACAAGATTTTGATCAGTGGACTCTGATTTGCTGGGATGTAACCAAAAGCTGACAGATACCTTGACAGTACTGCTTTTCCTCTCGTATATATACTTTTTTTTTTTTTTTATATAGGATACTGTGATCTCAGACCCAATTTCAAATGCAAGGGGTATCAATAAATACAGTACGTTGTTGGGAAAAAGTAAATATAAAGAAATGAGAAGGCCTATCACACACCATACAAGATACGCAGGCCCTTTTTACCTGGAGACAAGCCCAGAGATTTGGTCCCCCAGCTCCACAAGACTGGCAAGTTCCCTGTGTTTGTACAAAAAAACCAACAGTTAATTTAAGGAGCCTGATGCTAAGTGACGTACAGGCATTCAGAAATGCACCAGCAGAGATGGCTTCGAGTGCTGCCAAATGGCAGCAATGTCAGATTCCACCAGCCTCCTCCATCTATCCCATGAACGTGACTTAAGCGTTACAGTGATGGAGTATAGATGGCTTCTTTAGGAGGCATACTCAAGAGATACTCATGGTGGAAGCAGCCTTTCTGCATCACATCAGTGGATACCTAAATGGAAAAGGCACTGCAAGCAAAGCATTCTTTACCTTGGATTTGAGCAGGAGGTCATCCCTGGTGACCTCACCTATCGAATCCAGGTGAGGACAGATATCCCTTGCATCCCCCATCCTTGCCACGACTCAGCTACAGAGGAGACAGATTGGAGAAGTTGGAAGGATGACTCAGGTTGGTTACATGTCAGACTTGATGGTAAAGATGACAAGAAAGCAAAATGACCTACTTCAATGTTAAGATATTAGAGATTATTAAAATCCATCTTTGAGACTCAAAAGTATGTGGCAGCAGTCTCAACATCTCCGCAGGCATTTATACAGCCCCCCCGACATAGGGTAAAAAGGATCCCAAACTGTTCACATGCTCCAGTACAAGGAGGGGACTACGCGAATGTATCCTGGGGGTGAAACTAAACCTCCAAGTGTCAGCTCCCACTACAGTCTTGATGTCAGGTAACAGTTCAGTGCTGCAGTCAGGCTAACACAGAACAGCTCATTGTTGAGCAGTAGCATTATGATATCAGAGATAAGTGAATGATGCAATGGGAGGGAGCAAGAAGTATATAAAGAAAGTTAATAATTATTTGGAATATATAGCCAGATATAAACGCACACAAGGACTGTACTTTTTCTTCTACAACATCTCCCCAGAATAAAATTGGCTGAAACCCGTCTGGTTCATACCTCAAAGGAAAACAGTAATGCAATGAGCCCCTGAGCAGTCTCGTCTTACGGTTCAAAATCCCAGCTGGTCTGGATCACGCAGCATAGCTGGATGACGCAGAATCCTAAAGAAGTAAAATCCCCACATTACTGCATATTCTACACACAGACTCACTGAGGCTCTTCCAGATCTGCATGATACAACTAGAAAACATCACATGCAAGATGCATGTAAGAAATGCATTGCCTTTACTTAAGAGTGGGTTGGTGGACTAGACCCCACTTCTTCCCTCAGAGGTGAGGTTTCGCATCCTGGCTCAGCAAGTCACAAGCAAAAACAAGCCTGGAGATCATTAAGCTGTTACCTGTTGTCAAAGGAACAAAAGCACCAAGAAAGCAGAGGAGAAAGTCTCATCTCTTTGCAGGAGGCTTTGACTAGAATTAAAATGGAAAGGACACCGCAGCTCGGGACTGAGGTGCAATGATATAACCGTGGCTAAAAGCTGGCACAGTACCTGCGCTCTGCCTAGCTGAAGATAATCTGGTTATTAGCTGTTCACTACCTTCCAGTTAACTACAAATGTCAGTAATACACCTTCAAAAGAACAGAAGCCACCAGCACCTGTGAGGAATTTACTGTTACGTGCATGCCTAAGAATATAATGTGCACAACTCTCAAAGACTGTACAGCACGGGACAAGTTGCGTTCCATCAGGGACAATAAAATTAGGCACGGTGAACACAAAGGATCATTTTTAGTGTTTCACAGCTGTACGATTTATGGGCAAACTCACCCATTTTTGGGGGCGATTCATATTTGAAATCACAGACACATGGAAACCCTCAGATGTAGCTCAAGTGCACAGTGCAACACAGGACGATAAAGTGAGGTGATCACTAAGCAATAATTTAAGGAAACATCATTCAGGGCTCTAAAAAGAAGCTCTGTTGAGTAATTCAACCAGTACAGAACCCAACTCCAAAATATTATTACTAGCTAGAGACCAACCAGCTGTAAAAGGCCCACACCATAAAAAAGTGCAAGTCCAAGCTCATCAAAGCTTAATAATTTGCTGCGGTCATTCATTGCTTCCTGCTGTTTCTAACGTCCGCAGGGACTTCAGATATCATTGCCAAAGTTATCCGCTCTGAAGCCTTTTTGAAAGAAAGAGAAGATGAAGGGCTACGCCACTTCAGCAAAGAATGATCTCAGCATCTGAAAAGCATCCCCAACAACCTGCACTGGCAGCAGAAAGAAATAAAGGGGTATCTTGTAAAAAAAACAAAAAACCCTTTACCAACAAACTTTGCAACTTAAGATATTGGAGGAACACAGCAAAACTGGAGGGGTAAAACGCTGTTGCAAATAAGAGAGAAATATACAGCGATCGCAGGCAGAGTCTAGTAATTTCAGGATCCGACTTGGACATCTGTGCATCAGTTATTCAGTTGCAAGTGTCCAGCTTCATATTTTTAGTCCCCAGAACACACCTATGCCAAATACCATCATCTCTCTATGATCTTTGTTATTTTTCTGTACTTAATTTTCCTTCCTCTATCCCCTGGAAAAAAAAAAAGCACCCTTACTAAATCTGGTATTGCTTTAAAAGCAGCTTCATGCTCTTAATCTTTGCCAGCTTAAATGGTAACTATTTTTAAAACAAACGGAATTAAGTCTAGTCTTACGCTCCGATTACACTACGTGTGCTTAACTTCGTACATGTGAATATTCCCGTTGAACTCCATGTGACTACTCGTGTACTTGCAGGTATACACATGCATTAAATCTTCGGCAGAATTTGGAATTTGATCTTCCCACTTGTTTCTAATGCTTTGCTTTTTAATACAGCTGGGGAAAGGGGTCAGTTCTGCCTACCGAGCAAGTCAGGACATGGTTAAACTGTAACTGAGTTTAGCAACCGTTATTAAATAAAGAAAAGGTCTTGTTTTTTTCCCCTCTGAGAGACTGCCTCAAGGGCTTTAACTGGAACATACAGGTTCTCAGTCAGGCATTGCTTAAGAAAATATGAATTTCTTAATTAAAACCTTGCCAAAACCTTCTCTGTTGCTTAGCAAAGTTTAAAACAAGGTGCATGAAGGGAAATTAAGTTACCTTAAAATAAGTCTTCCCCAGCCGGGCTCTTTCCCAGCAAGCCCTGCAGAAGAGCAGTACACGGACATATCACAATAACCAATCCTACTCTGACCTACTGAAAGACTGGAATTGCTGCCAAAACCGGTGGTTGATCCCACCCAACAACATATTTCTGTCCTCTTGCTAAAAACCAACAATGTGCTGATAGCATCTATGCCAACCAGGCTCAGATTGCAAACACTTTTGCACAAATGAACCTAGTATGTCTTATGCAACAGGCGTCTGCCTGGGAAAAAAAATCTGTGAAAAAAAAACTTGGCCTGTTTCATCTGGAAAACGAGTTACAAGAACTAACTAGTTAATCCTCACATTACCCACAAGATGATAATGCTGCGGAGATGTACCCATCTGCATTTTATAGATGGGGAAGTAGACACCAGAAATATTAAGTGAAATTCTCACGGCAACGTTAAAAAAATCAATTTCCGAGATGAAACAAAATCAGAACCCAGCTGTTCTTTAGCTTCCAGTCCTATGGCCAGGGAACAGCTCAAACTGGAAAGCTAGATATGTGCTGTAAAGAGGACAAATAAAGGAAGCAGCATTTTTAGCACGGATTTATTTTTTGAAGTCACTGAAAATGGCACACATTTAGCTCTCAGGCTTGCAGTGGCGTTAGGCATTTAATCTGCTCCCCCAGAAATGCAACTCTTTCCATATAATAGGCCCAGAAAGGCCACTCTCACCTCCTGGATGTATAGCCTTAAAAAATAAGCTAGAATTTTAGCCATGAGAAAGGTTAACTTGTGATCCTGTGCACAACTGGAAGAGAGGCTGAATCAGTAGATACAACACATGCAGGAACCCCCCCTCAACAAACTCTGATACCTGTACTTTGAGGCCAGCGCAGTTCTTTCTTCAACAATTATGCCATAATAATTATCAAAGGACATTACTTAGACACAGGTGCTCGTCGTTGCTGAGGAGAGGATGCAAGTTCCTGGATTTCTGCTAAATGAGACAGAGAAGGAGTTCATCAGCATGTAAGGACCACCAGGCACCGAAATACCAGCGGTAGCAAACCCCAGGCAGCGTGGTTCCAGCCAAGCAATCGGTTGCCTTTCCTGGTGGAAGCAGCAAGCATTACTCATCATTTTCCCAACAGCTGGTGCTGCATCATCCCCCCCACCCCCTGCTTCACAGGCTGAGCTTTCAAGCTCGCTGCTTCTGTGTTTTTGTTTCCCACTTACTGATCAGCAATATTTAATGAATGTGGTTCTTAATATACCTTTTAAGATAAAAGCCTATTATCTTGCCAAGGGACTCAGCTCAGAGCAAAGATCACAGTGCTAAGCACCAAGATCGGAAAGATCAACAACACAATTAACTGCTGGAGGCACCAGGGTTTTGGGGGGGAATCCTACATGTGCTGGAAACGCTCAGGTCCCAGGGCTTTCTTCTGGCAGCTCTGGAATCTCAAGAATTGAGGAAACCGGGGCTGCATCATACCTGTAACAAGGTAGCGACCGCGCAGGGCTCCCAGGCTGGCTTTCAGAGTGGGGGTAACTGCTTTGTCACCCCAAGACCCTTCCCACCCGATGACACGGACACACCCTCCCCACGGGACGGTGGAGCATGGAAAAGCAACCCCTTGTTGTCATCAAATTCCCCCGATCTGCACCTCCAGTGGAGACGACATCCTGACCCCTCCCTTGTGCCTCATCCC
Source organism: Alligator sinensis (assembly GCF_000455745.1). Taxonomy (NCBI): domain Eukaryota; kingdom Metazoa; phylum Chordata; order Crocodylia; family Alligatoridae; genus Alligator; species Alligator sinensis. Next base: position 1,280,063 of record NW_005842102.1, on the reverse strand, counting down.
CAAGTAGCAGCGAGCCCCCAAACCTCTGCATCCCTGCCGCGATGCCTCTCCTGCCTCCCCTCTTCAGGGAACGCGGCGCCGTCACACAGGGGGCCCCGTGGGCTGCACACCCTGGAGACCCTACCCCCTGCAGCATGCGGACCCCCCCCAAACAACCAGAGCAAGCCTCTGGGCCCCCTACCCCAGCGAGGTCAGTCCTGTCTGGAGTCACGCAGCCGCTCCAGAGACCCTGGCCTCCCCATCCCGGGCAGGGGGCGTCTCCCCACCGCCTCTCCCCCTGCACCAGGCAGGGACGTGGCTTTGACAAGTCACCGACACCCTGTGCTTAATTGCGGGGTGCCTGGAGCAGCTCCCTCCCCAGCCCCTCTGAAGCCGACCCCCAGGCTTGGCTGCCTGGCCCCTCCCTGGAGCCACGGGGAGGCTGGCCCTGGAAGGAGGGATGCCCCCCACCAGCTCCCTGGGTGGCCGGCTACGAAAGGCCGGGGCTTCGGTCCCTTGGCTAGGCCCCAGCGTGCCTGCTCCGCCTGGGGAAGGGGATGGGGAGGCCAGCACCGCGGCCGGGGAAGGGGCTCAGCCCCAGAAGCAGCATGGAGGGGCAGGGAGGGAGGCCAGTTACCTGCTGCCGGAGGGAGGAGGGAAGCCAGCGCCTAGGAGCTGCAGCTTGGCGGCATGGGAGGAGCCAGGGGCTGGGCCAGGGAGGGGAGAGAGGGACGAGCCAGGCCTGGAGGGGGAAGGAGGTTTGGGCACGCAGAGGCAAAGGATGGGGGCCCTCCACGCCCCTGGCAGCCAGCTGCGCAGGTGCTCCCCTGGGGCAGCTCCCATGGTGGATGCTGGGCTGAAGGGAGCTGGCCAGCTCCCTGGCCACGAGGTTCCCATACCCCTGTGTGGACTGCCAGGAGACATGGAAAGGCGCAGCAGAGCAGCCCAGGCTGGGTGGGGCGGTCCAGACAGGAGCCCCAGACCAGTGCTGGCTGCAGAGAGGATGGTCACCGCACGCATCAGAGCTGGACCCCACATGGGGCATTCACACCTTGGTCCCCACCGCTCAGATGTCCCCCCCAAATGGAGCCCAGGAGTAGGCTGGGTAGGACAAGGCAAGGCTACGCGCAGGGCAGCACTGCACACAGCAAAGAGCTGGGCGCAGAGCGCTGCAGAGCCTGCTGGCATTGACCCGACAGCGGAGAGCGTTGGCAAGGCAAGCACCTGACATACTGGCTCTGGGCTGATTAAGAAAGGATGGGAACGGACCGTGAAGGGAGGTTAACACGGCTGTAGTAAGTCACGGGGAACACTACAGATGGAGTTGACAGCATATTGTTTTACCAGAAGAAGCGATCATCAAACTAGCTAACTCCAGCCTAGGGGATGAGGCGCAGACCACGCAGGAACCAAGGGCACGTTCAGCACCCACGTGACAGCTCAAAGTCTAGTTACTTGTTTACTGCAAAGCAAAGATGCTCAGGCCGTCCTGTACGCCTGTGGTCTAGAGCTAGCACAGCGCATCCCAACTTCCTGACTGGTGCCTCCAGCTACCACTGTAATGCAAATAATAACAGGAGGAGAAATATAGCTCCTTGCTTCTTCCAAAGGCTGGAGAATATATGCCGCATACTAGTGCCCGGGTACAGAATGCGAGTGCAGCAGTTCTGCAGCCTGGCTCCAGCCTTTGTCAGGGCTGCAGAGATTTCCACGGCTTGGCAGCCCTTTTAGCAACTATTCTTTGTCCTTGCACAGACCTCAGCTTTACTCTTCCTCCCTCTGGGCTGTTGTCGCTGTTCTGTGCTAAAAGCTGTGCTCTCTCCAAGGTGTAAAAGGGCAGGCACAGGAGGAAAGCTATTGATCTTTGTTATGCACTAGACCATCCCAAAAAACGCCAACCCAAATCTGTTTCCCAAGCTCTTGGTTGATGGTTGCTTAAAATGTTGATAATATAATAATTAATCATACCTAGTATTTCTCATCCGCAGAGCGAACCATAAAGGCCCGTGGGCACCCATCTGGAGACATCTCATGTTGCAATGTCATTGCACAGGCCCGGATCCTTCACGTGTTTTCAAGAATCTACTTACACGTATCTCTGCTTATACGAACCAGGGCATAACAGCACCCATGCACCAAAGCTGTACTGGGGGAGTTTCTATACATCTATATTGGGATCTCAGCCAATTGGTAGCCAAGATGACTAATTAGCAAAGTCCCCCATCCAGTGGCTAAATCTGCATCCTGCAACATTTACTGGCCCTGCAAAGTCACATCTGATGCCAGGAGGTTGTTATACAAGCCGGAAGGGAGAAGAATCTGTCCAGCAATGCAAGCCACTCGTCCTTTGCAGATTATACAGGAAGTTCTCAGTGAGGAATATTTGTAAACACCTGCTCCTTGCTTCTTGTTGAAGTGCTCATAAGAAGCCAGCAGCATAATGTACACTTTTCCCCCCATTAGCTGTAATTCAAGATTGCCGACACAAAGAACTTGTGATGTACAAATAAACACCACCAACTTCACAGCCTCAGAGCACTTGGGACAAATGTGGGTTTCATCAGAGTCAACAGCAGAGCTCTTTTTGGCCTCATTCAGGTCAGAATTTGCCCCTTATTGAATATAGGACATTTGGGCTGAGAAAATAAAATCTTGAAAACAATGGGGTGATTTGGTAACAACCTAATGCTCTGTGCTGCAGCATCCTGCCCATAAGGCTCTCAATTTTTTTTTTTTTTTTTACTGACAGTAACTCCTGCGTGCGATAGGGATTATCCCTGATCTACAGATGCCGAAACCGAGTCATAGAGGGGCTAACAGACACAGCATAATTGCTACGCCACATCCCTTGGAAAATATTCTTCCACCCGGCAAACAACCCAGGGTGTTGCACACAAACACACCAAACACGGCAGCAGCTTCTCTGCAGGGCATCCACGGTGGGTTTGAAGTCGCGCGATAAATGGGGGTGCAGAATTTGGTTTGTCGGCATTAACAAAATGCGATTTGGAAACGCTTATTCATTTAAGAGATGAATTTGGTTTGTCGGCATTAAAATGCAATTTGGAAACGCTTGTTAAGAGAATCCGCGAGTAATTTTAAAAGAAAAGCCGACTCGCAGAATCACGCGAGCAAACAAAAGAAAAGATCCGCGCTCGCGGGTGCTGGATTGCTCCCTGCAGCACGCTTGCTATTGGGTCCAATCCAGTTTTAAACGCCTGGAGCAATGGGGCTCCTAGGGCAAGGCAGCAGGTCCCCGAGCCTCTGCTTCAACTCTTTTAAATCCTTTCACTTTTTCGGACAATTGTACCGTTATGGTTTTTTTATTACGTTTCATAAAGGGTAACTGATGTAGCATTTCATTGCAGGCCGTCCTCGACTTAAGATGTGGCGAGCTCCAACGACCGGGCGGCACCTACGAGGTTTATAAATTGACGCCCTGTTTCGACTTCCTGACCTGTTTCGACTCGATCCGACGCCACGCCACGAACACGGTCGCTGCGTCGCCCGTCTCCCCGGACAACACCTACCCCAACCGCCTCGGACGCTTTCTTTAAGAAAGCGGCCGAGACTCCAGCGGACAACAAGCCCACCCAAGAGCCCTTTGCAACCTCCGAAGTCACCTCAAAGAAGTCCTTCCCAATCAATACGATTGCTATTTACAATATAAGTGCGCAAATGCCGCGTGCGCCGGAGGCTGGGGGGCACGACGGCCACATGCAGGGATGCACTGCCACACTCAGGGGGGGCACGTGCCCCCCCCCGCCACGTCACCAATGAATGCAGCTGCATTACTCATCTAGCACCAATGCGGGGTGACTTGTGGCTACCTTTGGGAACCAGCCCCCCACAGACAGCATCGCTTCCTATGGGACAATCGGTTGCGAGGGACGACGCGTGGACCCCCAGCAATGGGGCAGCGTCCACACGGACCCGGGCCGGGGGGAGACGCTGCCGGCGCAGACCGCGCAGGCCCTTGCAGACGCGCCAGGCAGGAGCCGAGAAACAGCGAGTCAGACCCAGGCGGAGGAGCGCACCGCGCCGGCGCCGGCACCAGCTGCCCGCTGCCCGCCCGCGGTAAGGGCACACCCGCGGCTTCGGCACGCGCCGTGTCGTCATCGCGCCCGTACGTCACCGCGGCGCGCCGGAAGCGCAGGGCGGCCGGGGCAGCGAGCCGCGGGTGCGGGGCGAGAGGAGGAGGGTGTGTGGGGGGGCCGTGTCAGCGGACTGTGGCACTGTCTTTGCGGGGGCGGGGGCGCCAGACCCGCGTTCAGCTGAGCTGGGGGTTTGCCGCCAGCGCCGGCCTAGAGCTGCTTGCCTCCGCGTCGGCCTCGCTCGCTGGGACTCGCAGTGACCCGGATAAGTGAACAGGACGATTGACTCGCATGCTTTCCCGGCGTGCGCTCCCAATGTGATCGTTTCAGATTTGGCAACGCTGGAGCCGCCCGTGTACGCGCTGGCGCACGCGCAGAGCCTCCCTGTGCGCGCGCCACGGCACAGGCAGCCTTGGGGGGGGGGGGGGGGCACGGCCCCCCCACAGCGACTAGTTAGTGACTGGGGTCCCCCCCCTGCGGCCATTCCTCTTGTCTGATCTCGCTGACCAAGGGTAGGGGTCCTCTGCAGCCAATCTCGCTGATTGCACCGACCGGGAGGTGGCCGCGGCACTTCATCCGGCGCTCCCGCTGCCCACCCGGCGCTCGCACCTGCCTCCCCGCCTGTCACCGAAGCGGGGAGCGCGGCCTGTCGGGTGCACGTGCACCTCTGTGCACCCACTGTGCCACGGGCTGTGCTGTATCACAACAGCGCGAGCTATTTTCCATTTTTCCTGTGGAAAAGAGTCAATGGTGCACAGTTGCAATCGTTTTACAGAGAAAAAGCTGAGGGTAGAAGTGATAAGGGGCCGCGCGGGGGATCAGGGAGAGTTCCGTGCAGTTACAGGAAATGATGTTTCTCCAAAAGGAACAAGGACTTTCAGTCTGTCCCTCCCTCCCGTATCCTGTAAAGCCCCCATCACAATCCTAGAAACTTTAGTATCAAAATAAATACAACTTGTAGTATGCCACATGACAGAGGAGTGTGAGGGCTACACAGGGCAATAACCCCCCCCTTTTCCAACGCTTGATGTGGGAGCGGTCTGTGCGCTGGGGAGCAGGCGCAGAGGAGCCCCAACCAGCTCACAAAGGGAACGTTTTTCCTTCAGGCTGAAGCTCGAGGAAGCGAAGGAAGTGCAGAGCCTGAGGCGGCGGCCGAATGGGGTGAGGTGAGTGTCTCAGCGAACACACGCCAGCTCACGTTGGGTTAGAGACTTCCTCGGGGCTGTGACTTAGTTGCGGGGGGGTTGCCACCCTGTCGTCTGTACTCCCCGGCGCTGAAGGACGTCGCTGTGGCCCCAATAACTGGGCCTGGGAGAGGAGAAGGCCTCTTGACGGTCCAAAGACCTGTAGAAGTTGGTACTGGGCACAGCTGCAGTCGTATGTAATATGAATACTGGTGAATACTGGTTCCCTGTAGAGCTGCAGCCCAAAACCATGAAGAGTTTGGGCCTACTTTAAAACTGAAAGACCTTAAAGTTAGTTAACGATGGGTGCATCTACTTGAGATGCTTAATGCGCATTGGACTAATTTTACTGCGCATTATCGCATCATGGAAAAAGTGTGCTAATGCAGAGTAGATTTAGTTTAATGCACGTTAACATCACAAAAAACGTTCATCTGGGCTAATGCGCAGTAGAGCTGATAATGGTGCATTAAGTTAGTACCTGTCATTAGAGGTACTAAACTTAATGCACCGTAATTATGGTGCGTTAATGAATGTGTGGATTTGCCCTCCCCCATGATTCTTCTGGTCAGATTTCCCTCTGAGTTGTGTCATATCACCATATGTTATGATGTGTGGATCAGTTTCTCGTGTCTTAAACATCACTTTGTAACACGTGTAATAGATTATAAACAGGGAATTGGAAAACTAGTCTTTAAAATGAGTCTCACTTGCTATCCTCCATGTAATCTAAGGAAGGAGGCTTGTTAGGTTATGCCAGGGTACTGAGAATCAAGGTTTGCTCTGTGTTGAATTCTGTTCCTCACACTGACTCGCTTTGTGACCTTTTATGTCAGTTAATCCTGCTTTGCCTCAGTTTTTCTGTGTGGAAAATGGGGCTAAGAGCTCCCTAAATTGGATGGATGATATACGTTTTAAATATTGAATATCAGCAAAACAGTTTGAGACCTTCAAGTAGATGTTGGAAAATACTAAAAAAAATTCATGTGGTATTTATAATGAATTATAATGCAAGAGCAGGGTTTTTTCACTCCATGAATCTTAGTTTTCTTTTTTGTGTGCTTTGCTAGTGCTGTGGCCTTGCTTGTAGGGGAGAAAATGCAAGAAGAGACAACATTGGTGGTAAGTTGTGAATACTTCTATTACCTTACTGGTGATAAATACCTGTGGGAAGGCATCTACTTTGTACAATAGATCATTTGGAAAACTTAGTTTTGGGTAGCAGTTGGCCATCATAAAAGGCTAGTAGGATATAGCAGCCTAACGGAGGGAATTTTAGGCATTTTTACCAGATGCTCAGAGAAGAGGGTTTTCCAGAAAGTAACTTTGAGGCTGGTATAGATTAAAGGACAAATTTCATGCCTTTGAATTGTTTCTGCTTTTTGTAGGATGACCCTTTTAAGATAAAGACAGGTGGGATGGTGGACATGAAAAAGCTGAAAGAACGAGGGAAAGACAGGTGAGTGTCTGAGAGGTCTGAAATGACTCTTCATTTAATGCTAGAGAGTTGGCAGCACGCAGGACTCTTTCAGTATTGAAGAAGGAAGGTGAAGTGCTTCAAGCATTGTGCTTTGAAGAATTTAAATGAAGTCGTTTGTCGGGTTGCTTATAGTCAGTGAATTATTTAGTAACATAATATTCTTGTTAACATTTAGGATTAATGAAGAGGAAGATCTCAACCTGGGAACCTCTTTCTCGGCAGAAACCAACAGGAGGGACGAAGATGCTGACATGTAGGCATTTGCTGTGTTTATATGTAGTGATTCACCATGAGGAATGAGGTGCCTTAAGGCTATTTTTTTCCCGGGAACTAAGTGTTTGTAGAATATTTTCCCGATTTACTGTGAAGTTTCTTCTTGGGTTTTTTCCCCACCCTGGGGAAACCAGCCTGAGGAGGAATGAACTTGTAATTAAAGTCAACACTTGCTGGCCAACCATGTGGTCCACTGGCATTGTGTACATTATGTACTAGGAGAAACCATCCCTATCAATTGGGGGGAAAAAACCTTGACATTGTAGGAAGAAACTGATTATCTTTTGAACAAAGTAACTGTTCTGATTACCAGTACCTCCTTCTGGCTGAGGAGGGTTTATCTGCATCTTCTTCCCAGCCAGTGACACAGCTGTGGCCAGAGGTAATGGACAGGAGCATGAGAAATAAATGTAAGTTGCAGCTGTCTCTCTGCTTGCTGTGGCACAGGATGAAGTACATTGAGACTGAGCTGAAGAAGCGGAAGGGAATTGTGGAAAGCGAGGAGCAGAAAGTGAAGCTGAAGAATGCCGA
>NW_005842102.1:1271497-1272485 GCF_000455745.1 Alligator sinensis | reverse complement strand
ATTCCTGAAGTGGATCTGGGCATCGAGTATGTAGTTCATACTTCCATTACTGACAGCCTGAATTCCCCGGGTGATTGGTGCACATTGGTTGGTTAGGGCCCTGTGGGAGGATGCATGCATAACCTCAGCATGTGCTCTTTGGGCAAGGATATCCACTTTGTTCTTTTTTGTACCCTGCCTGGCACAATGGAGTCCTGATCTATGACTAGAGCTCCTAGGCAATACCATAACACAGCTACTGATGATCAGAGACTTTGGTTTTTGGGTATGTTATACAGCACCTTCCCATGAGATTAATTTGTACCCAGCACTATGACAGGTGGAGAGAATGGTCCTCTGCTGCCTGCAAGTAAAAAAATCAAGTCTCCACTGCTTTTTCTCTGCAGTGCAAAAATAAAAAACATCATCTCGACTGAGGAGGCCAAGGCGAGGCTGTTGGCAGAGCAGCAAAACAAGAAGAAAGACAGTGAAACCTCCTTTGTTCCTACAAATATGGCTGTGAACTATGTCCAGCACAACAGATGTGAGTGTCGTATCGCTCCAGCTTGATATTTCCCAACCATCAGTAAAAACGAGTAGGACCTGTTACTCGTGGCTTAACTTTTCACACCCATGCTCCCAGTTGACTGGGCTCTATTTATTGCTTGCTAGATTTGCCCTGTTAAGTGACACATTGAATGTATGGTAAAAAATTCCTGATCTTACTGTGGCAGCAAAGGGTGGCTTATAGTCTATAGAGACCTGCTGTAGGTCACTAAGCAGACAGATAGGTGAGATGGAAGCCACCCAAGAGAAGAAAATTCATTTCTCAGTTGCTCTCATACCACAACCAACTGGTACTAAAAGAAATGTGAACTCCTGTTGTATTTAACCATATCCAGGCGGCTGATTTCTTTGGAGAAGAACCAGAAAAAATCTCAAGCTAGTAAAAGCTGAGGCATCTGGTCATGATGCATTCAGCCAACATCCACAGCAAGAAGTGATAGCA
>NW_005842102.1:1268660-1271487 GCF_000455745.1 Alligator sinensis | reverse complement strand
CTTTCTGCTGTGTTTCTGCTGAAGGTTATTCGTAAGAGAAAAGATGGGCATCTGTCTGAATAATACTACTCCATGTATACAGTAATTAATATTCTCCATTTGTTGTCTCCTTTCGTTTAGTTTATCATGAGGAGCTAAATGCACCTGTGAGAAGGAATAAAGAGGAACCAAAACCACGGCCACTGAGAGTGGGCGATACAGAGAGGCCAGAACCTGAGCGTAAGTGCCAAATGGAAAGCATGGCCAATTTACTGCAGCTGCCCAGTTTGTTTATGGGTTTTGGATAGAAAAGTGATCTTTCTCCTCTAGCCCTCAGTTTTGGGGCATGGTGTCCTGAGCTGGTGGGGAAGTTGCATAGCAAAGAGCGGCTTGTACTTGATCTCCCCGAGGAGGGTAATGCCTCCATGAGGAAAGACGTCTCTCCTGTGGTGTCTCCTTGTAGATGAAGGGTTGTAGAAAATGTCACATTCACACAATAGCTCCCACATATTGTGGCTGGCTATACAAATACTAAGAATCTGTGCCTGGCAGATTTCTAAAGCTGAAGTAACAAGGGATGTTGGAAGTTGTGATTCAAGTGCATTGGCAGTTGAAATATTACGAGGTATTGGTCAGGGCTGAGGACCATATTTTCTTGCGGGAAAGCCATGAATAGCAAAGGTGCTATATGCTGTTTGGTCATAGTATTTTAAAAAGGCAGTGTGAAAGGTGAAGGGAGAATATACTTCCTTGCACTATCCCCTTTATTAATTGAAAAGTTTTTCCCTCTCCTTCAAAGGTTCTCCTCCAAATCGCAAGCGTCCACCCAATGAAAAAGCAACAGATGATTATCACTATGAGAAATTCAAGAAGATGAACAGGCGATATTAAGACCTGCTCTGCAGGGTACTGGGGACAGAACCTTTGGGTGGAGCTTTTATTTTTTGTAAGGACAAGATATTGTGTAAATAACTTCTGAAGCGGAAGGGGGCATTTCCTACAGATCTGATGTATGCTACAAGACTCCTCTTGCAGTGCGCTTGTAGTGAATTAATCTGCACGGTCTTTGTGAACTCTCCTGTCAGTGATAACTTGTATAAAATGTATTTTCAGTTATAAAACTTCCTTTGTAAATACATTAGTTTCCTGTTGGCATTTTTAAAATATGAAATCAAGTTTGTCTATGGATCTTACTTCTTATAAAAGAACTTATAAAGGCAAGAGTGCTCTCAACTCGTAAACATATAGGGAAGGTCTAAGGCTGGTTTGCCCAAGTGATGTCACAAAGTAACTACATAAATAGAGACCTCTTGTTAGTTCCGGTGGCTATAAAACATATAGAGCATGCGTAAATCTGAGATGATAACGCAGGAATTTGTTCAGTACGACAGGGGTGTTCGTTTTCCCTCCCTCTTGGGAGTTAGGTGCTACATATAATCTCAACATTTGTCTCTGAGCAGCAGTTGCGGCATGGTCAGGCCCCTTATCTCTTCTGCAGGAAAATATAGTAGTACCTGAGCAGTGAATACTTGAATCTTTAAATGGTGACTATGGTGTGTGTGTGTGTGTCTACTCTCTCTGCATTCATTTCCATAGCAAGGAATCTCTCTGGTTGCTAACAAAGAGAAAAAATGATCAGATTATAACTGGGTCTGTGTTTTGTTTGCTTTGTTGGGGGAGGGAGGGGCGGGTAATCTCTTTAACACTAGAAGTCTCCTGGGATAGTCCGAATCCAGAATTACAGATTAAAACAACAAAAAAGTAAGCAAAGAGCAGGCTCTGCTTGATGCTGGAACATTTGAGGGAAAAGAATTTGAACCTAAAAAAACCCAAATGTATTTTAACTTGTCATTAGTGACATCATCTTTTTTTATTTCTAGTATGTAGAAGTCTTTGTTTGGGGCTGCTTGTGATGAAGTCCTGTATGTAAAGCAAGCTGAAAATAATGTAAGGAGTGAAGGTGGAAGGAATGGCGGGAGGCGGCAGAGCCTGTTCTGTTTACACAGGAGCGGCAGCAGCTGCTGTGGGAGCGCCTCTGAGACCAGCCAGTTCCCACCCCCTGCCTTGGCTCGGACACAGGTGCTCGCAGTGCACTTCTCCGTTTCCGCCCATCCTGTTTTCCTGTCATGCCGCTCCTCACGCTGTCTGAGCGCTGCAACCCCCGGAGTTCCCTGTACTCAGTGAAGTCAGATTTCTGGACCCAAATATAAAGCGGTGACAGTCAGAGCCTGGGGCTCGTGTGTGGCAGGCTGCCACGTAGTGCACGACCATTTCTTTCCAGCAAATGAAACTCTCCGTCGCCAGGGGCTTTCTGGGCCAGGCTATTCGCCCTGCCTGACGCTAGCAGAGCAGCTGCAGTGTAGTGCCTGGATGTGCGCATGTGCTTTGTGCCTGCACCAGGCGCTGTGATTTGGCGGTGCAGAGGGCCACTCCTGCTATTCTATACAGCCAGTGGGCTGCTTCATCTGACCTAGAGAGGGCTAGAGCCGCCAGGCAGCGCGCCCGCAGCTGCAGCTTATCGCACCTCCCACGTGGCACTAGAGCCCCTGAGCGCCAGGGCCCATGTGATGCCCCTGGCACCGCGCAGGCGCGTATTGGTCATGTGACCCCCATTCCAAGATGGCGGCCGCCTGCCGAAGTGCGATGGGGCGCCGGAAGTGGCCGGTGCGGAAACGAAAGCGGGGACGCGGCGGCCAGAGTCCGCGGCGCGGTTGAGGGCATGAAGCTGCGGAGCGCGGCGGGGGCCGCCCTGGGCCTGGCGCTGCTGCTGAGCCCCGTGCGCGCCCTGGAGCCCGTCAGCATGGGGCTGGCGCTGGCCGGGACAGCGGCAATTGCGGGCTCCGTCTTT
>NW_005842102.1:1256976-1268606 GCF_000455745.1 Alligator sinensis | reverse complement strand
CTCCAGCCCGGCGTTGACCACACGCCCCCTGCCTGCACCGCGGCGGGGACGCCTGAGCAGGGGGAGGGGCTACCGCCTCCCCAAGATTCCCCGCAGGCCCCCTCCCCTCCCCATGCTGCCACCCGCCCCAAGCGCAGCCCTGGCCCAGCCCCTGGTCTTCAGCCCGCCCATGCACAAGTGCGGGAGGTGTGTGCCGCCCCCAGGGGTGCATGCAACGGCAGGGAGCTGCCCACCACCCTGTGCCCCCTGGACGATTCGCCCGTGGCTCTATCCCACTCACAGCCCTGGGGTCGCATCTGCTGCTTTGGTTGGGCAGCCCCTGTCCCACTCCCTCCCTCAGCACGGGGGCCTGTCTCTGCCACCCCCACAGATTTACTGGCTGGACTCTGCTGTCCAAGGTGTCGGTCCTGTAAAAGGACTGTCGGACAACATGGCTGGTGCTGCACCCCTATTAGTAACAGTTTACACAAGGTAAAGAGTTAGGATGCCATCAAAAGTGTACATTTACCAATAAAATGTAAAATAATATTACATATCAAGTACATAGCCCTGAAGAAAGACCTGAGATTAGGCTGGGATTATGGGCAAAATCCTTTTTGGTTCATCCCAACTATGTGATGCTTCTGAATAAGCGTGAGCAGGGTGCTGCTCATCTCAAAGCTCCAGCCTCTTTCTCCTCCTTCCCCTGCTGCGCTGCTCTGGGCAGCAGGTTGCACATGGTACAACAGCGGTTGTGGGGACATGTGCTGAGCACCACATGCCCAGCCAGATGCATGGGGAGCTGGAGCTGCAGCCTGGCAGCTCCTACCCCAGTGTGCGGGGCTCCAGCTCCTGGCTGCCTTCCAGCCACTTGGCTGCCCAGCATGATGAGTAAGCACTAGTGGGAGGCTGAATGGAAGGAAGGCAGCCCCACTGGGAAGCTGTGTGCACTAGCTAGGGCCAAGGCCCCAGCAATGTAGTTTAGTTAGTGGGTGTAGGTAGCAGCAACCAGGGCTCAACCCTATGCTGAGCATCTTGAGGGCAGTTATGCGGGGGGAGCCTTGGGGGCAGCCACACCTGCCCTGCCCTGCGAGGCTGTTGCATGCACCCCCCTTCCTTTCTCCCCCCACCCCAGCTGGCTCCCAGGACCTAGCCCATGGGCAGCTTACTACACCCCACCCCCTGCAATATACAAGAGTAAGATTATTTTGAGCTGTTATGCAGTCACTTTATACACAATGCAAAAACAAATCAGGACAATATTTTTTTTAAATTAAATTTAAAATATGCTACATTAGTTGTTTGATTTTTTTAGCATATTACAGCAAAAGCTGTGTTAACCGGCATTTTATTAGCCAGAAAACTCTATTAACCGGCATCCGAGGGACACAGCAAAAGCAAAACTGGAAGTACCACTTCCGGGGGCCTTCCCGTTTCATCGCTGCGAGCCAAGTTTTTCTTTGCCACTTCTTTGGCCCATGGCCCAGGGCAAAGCAGCCTGTGCGGGGCCCTCCCCTGGCTCACTGATGCCGGGGAGTGCACCAGATGGTGCACATTTGATTAACCGGCATCCCCCATTCCCAGGGAATGCTGCATAACAGAGCTTTTACTGTGTTTGTTTTTCTCTGTCATTTGTTAAAATGGTATCTTCTGAAAGATTTTGTATGTGCAGTCCTTGACAGCTCACCAAAACTCATGAAGTGGCCCACCAGGTGAAATAATTGAATCTATGAATTGCCCACTCCTAGTATGGACTCTGGCACCCCGCTATCCCACCATTGTCAAAGGCAGGGTGTGTATCAGTCCCAAGCCCTAGGCTCTAGTAAAGCGGGGAGGGGGTGTAGGTTTCATTGCTATCTGGCCAGTGCCGCCCCTAGAATCAGCCCATCCCACATGCAGGTTTAGTCTCCCCAGGCCACATCTCTGCATTAGGGAGGAAAGTTGCTTCTGTTCCAGCCAGCCCAGCCCTTTGACCCCTTGCCTTGAAGGGGTAAAGCCGGGTGTCCTCAGGTCTGCGTTAGGAAAGGGCTTTCTCTTCCCAAGTTCTGACTTTAAACCTGCTGTCTCCTTTTTTTGTGTTCCCTGGCTGGTGTTTTCGTCACAGCCCTGCAGAAGGATTTCCAGAAGAGGCTGTTCGGCCAGCACCTCGTGCAGAAGGTGGTTGTGAAAGCAGTGACCAGCTTCCTGAACAATGCAAACCCCAAAAAGCCTCTCACCCTCTCGTTGCATGGCTGGACAGGCACAGGCAAGAACTACGTCAGTAGAATCATTGCAGAGAACATTTACAAGGCAGGCTTGAACAGCAAATACGTCCATCTGTTTGTGTCCACTTTGCATTTTCCACACAAAAGTAAAATTGAGCAATATATGGTAAGGGCACGTTGTGGAGCGAGTCACACTTAAGGATTGATTGTGAGGAATAGCCCTTTTGTCTTTTCTGAAGGGTTTAGAAGACAACTTTATGTATTTTTACATGCCTCTGCAGAGGGAAAGTGCAAGACCTTTCATGTTCACTGTTGTATAAGATAATAGATTGAAACTCCATTGGAGATAGCAGAAAACATGCACAAATAACAGCTACAGGGCATGACCAAAGCTTGGAAGTGGAGACTGGGATTTATTTCTCAACTGTAAGATAGGGGTAGCATCTCACAAGGAATGTTGGGGCTAGATGTACAAGATCATGAAGTGCTCAGGGGATCCAGTAATGGGGTCATAAAACTACCTGAGAGGGACAGTTCGTGTGCAAGGGTCACAAAAATGGCAGGTCTTTGAGTTCTTGTCCTGACTTTGGCATTGACCTTTTTTTGGACAAGTCACCCTCCTCTCTTTCTGTGAACTGTGGATGATGCTTTCCCATCTGTGAGTTATTTGATTAAATATTTATATTATATTCTGAATGCCTAGACACTGAAAATATTTCAAAGTGTTATGTCCTCAAAAAGCATATTTATTTTGAAGTCTCAGAGGAACAGACGGTCTGGCAGGCCATTTACAGAGCTAGAAGTCTACTTGCCTTGGACATGTCGTCTTGTAAGGCTTGTTCTTGTTCGCCCTGGCAGCCCTTCCAATATGCTTCTTTGGCTTTTAAGTCAACAAACCTCTCGTGAAATATATCACCATGGCCAGTGCTAGAAACTGAAGCTCATTTTAACCGTGGCAACAACCGGGCAGGCTCTTGGCATTGCCTCACCTACATGCTGGGACAAAGTGAATAGCAGACCTCCAAATTATGAGCCACTACTTTTTTTGAGCCCCTTACCTGGCTATTAAATCAGCCTGTCTTGTTCTTTAAGCGATGAAAGCAAAAAATGCATTTAATAGTGGTAAATTCTTATACAATATAAGAAAACACTTGAATAAGGTTAGCCACTTTCCTGAACAAAACCACGTTTTCAAATGTTTTAAATTCCCTCCAATTCAATCGTGTTAGTGGTTAAAAGATAAGACCAGGAATCGTGAATTCTAGATTTTGTTCCTATCTGAGGCTGTATAGGAAGGTAGAGTCCTATCTAAGACTGGCATAGCTAAGAACAGAGCTTCTTGTTGACTACATTTGAGCTAATAAGTGGATGTCCGGTACTCTGAGTACAAAGGAAGGAGTGTGCCGCCTAAATGCCAGGTGCCACCCAAAGGAAGTAGTGTACTGTGTAGGGTGTTACATGGTCTTATTAGCTCTCCAGTTCTTATTAATTCTCATTTTTTGGCTCAAGTACTGTTCTGTACGCTGTTATGGGTAGCTTTTGCATGGAGCGGATCTAGGCGTGTTTCGTCAGGCACCCTGAGCTGACCACTTTTACTTTTGCTGCTGGGTTTATCTAAGGACCCACTGTTCAGGGTCCTCACCTCTGCTGCAGCTGAGTTAAGTCCATAGTATCACCACCCTGGGCTTGCAAGAGGTGCAAAAGAAAGAGAGTTAAATAACTGCTACTAGCTTTTTGCTGGTTTCATGCCTCCGGCTTGCTAGGCTACTCTCAGGTTTCACTTGCCCTATAGCCTCTTATATTTCAGGGGCTTTGCAGGCCTGCAGGGCTTGTGCAAACAAATAGACACACAGACAAGGAAGAGAACCTCTCTATGGCTGCTAGACCTCAGCTAACCCAGGCTCCAGGCAGCCTTGCTCTACCAGAGGCTGCTTTCAGCATCTTTTATTTTCTCCCCTGCTGATTCATGTGGCTGGCTCCCCCTCATTCTTCACACCTGGGTTAGCTCTCTTGCTTGGGAGGCTTACTGGGTCCTCAGCCTTTGGCAAGTCCCTCCAGGTCTGGGGTGGGTGTGGGGGAATTCTTTCAGGGTGTGGGGGTGTTCAGGCTCCTCCACACCTGTAGGAACAGGGCCTGGCCCTATTACATATCCTTTTTGCTGATGCTTGCACAATGTCTTTTCCTAAGAGCAGATTATTTCTGTCAACTCACTTTCTGAGGTCTCAAGGTTAATTTTAAGAACCCTTAGGCAAATCTGTTGTAGTTTTATTTCATCATTATTTGTTGCTCTGAAGCAGATTTCAGTGAAGAAATCCATGCTTTGCTAGGTGCCAATTTTATGATCTTTTATAGAAAATAAAGGATCTAAAGTCCTTGCACTTTCTGCATCTTCAGTGTCATTTTGTATACAAGGATGTAAGCTCCATGTACTTTTGTGCACCTTAGGAGGACCTGCAGTCCTGGATTCGGGGAAATGTGAGCGATTGTGCCCAGTCAATGTTCATATTTGATGAAGTGGATAAAATGCCTCCAGGACTCATAGATTCCATTAAACCATTCTTAGATTATTACGAGAAGCTTGATGGCGTGTCTTATCAAGAAGCCATCTTCATTTTTCTCAGGTAAGGAATGGCCTTGAATTGGTTACAGTGCTAAGCCTGAGGGCCCTGTGAAGCAGCATCCAGCTCATGACCTTTTTCTCCTTTACACAGCAATGCAGGGGCAGAAAAGATAACAGAAGTGGCACTGGATTGCTGGAGAAGTGGAAAGAAAAGGGAAGACATAAGCCTCAAAGAACTGAATGATGTGGTGTCTCATTCAGTTTTCAATAATAAGAATAGTGAGTGCAATTGATGACCATGGGTTTGTAAATCCCTCTTTGGATTGGTGGTTCTGCATCCCTGTCTGGTATTGCATTGGTTTTCTGTCTTTCTGCTTTGAAGAATACTTGTGAATCAAATACTTCTCTTGGGGTGGTCCTCAGCGGGATTTGTAGGTTTCCCCATGAAGCTTCGTTGTTTCACGTGCTTTGAATCTTCAGGAAATTACTTGTATCTTTTTGGCAGAATGCTCTCCAGTGTGTGTGCTGCCCATAGCACCGAGCTGTTGTCATAGAAAATTAGAGTTGGAAGGGACCTCAGGATGTCATTTAGTCCAGCCCCCTGCTCTAAGCAGGACTGTCCCCAACTAGATCATCCCAGCCAGGGATTTGTCTACCCAGGCCTTAAAAACCTCCGAGGACGGAGATTCCACCACCTCTCTGGGTAACCCGTTCCAGTCCTTTACTGCCATCCTACTGAGACTGTCCCTAATATGCAACCTCAACTTCTCTTGCTGCAATTTGAGCCTATTGCTCCTTTTTCTGCCATCACTGAGAATAGTCCAGCTCCATCCTCTTTTGAACCCCGCTTCAAGGAGTTGAAGGCTGCTATCAAATCCCCTCTGGTCTTCTCTTCTGCAAATGAAATAAACCCAGTTCCCTCAGCCTCTTCTCAGAAGTCATGTGCCCCAGTCCCCTAACCATTTCTGTTGCTTTACACTGGACTCTATCCAACTTGTCCACATCCTTGTGGGGGGGTCCAAAACTGGACACAGTACTCCAGATGTGGCCTCACCAGTGCTGAATAGGAAGCAATTCTTCCCCTCTTCAATCTGCAGGTAACACTTCTACTAATGCAGCCCAGTATGCTGTTATCTTTTTTCACAAGAAGGGCACACAATTGGCTTATATCCAGCTTACTGTCCACTGTGACAAGTGGGAGCTCCCCGACCAGAGTACTGGCCACCCACCTGGCTTTGGGCAACGCTGCCTGCCTGCCATGCCTTGGTTGTAAATAATTGAGTTGTTAATTAGGCAGGAGGCTACCCTTGATTGCCCTGTTGACAAGGGCCAAACGTACACACTCAGACCACCCTTATGTGTCCTATGCCTTGCAGATGTTGACAGCAGCTGTGCTAAGCTCCAGCCTGAGGCCGGGCCCAACTCGTCACAGCATTGATTCTCAGTCACTCTGCCCTGCTAGGGCCACACTTATACCACCTCCCTCTCAGAGGCCTCTCACTCTCCACTGGCTCTCACCCAGCATCTTTCATTCTGCCCTTCCTGGGCCTCACTTGTACCACCCCTTCTCTCACAGGGATCACAGTCACCCTTCCCTCACCCAGAGGGTCCTCAGACTTGCTACTCTTCACTCCCTGGCCAGCAAGCGCACAGCCTTTTGGGCATCTCCCACTATCCTCATGTGAGCAAGCGCTGGGCAGCTCACCACGTGCTGTGCTGACTCTGCCCCCATCACATTGCTGGGTAACTCCCCCATCAAGGGGCTCTCCACCAGGGGCTGGTGGCTCGCCCCCGTTTTCCTTGCAGCTCCTCTGCCACCCTCCAACTGGCCTCTGGCCCCCGAAGGCTTACCTGGACCTAAATCAGGCCCCCCCATGCTAGCAGGGCCTCTACTAAAGCCCCTGCTCACAGGCCCCAACTCATGCCCCTCACTCACAGGGCTTCACAGCTGCCACCCCCGTGCAGCCCTTCAGGTCCCCTTCTGCAATGGCACCTCCACTGAGGCATTTATTCTGCCCTGTGCCCTGGGGTCAAACACTCCCACGGACTCAGGTGCCACTCATCGGTGTGCCTGGCCCACAGCTCGCCCCCTCTCTCAGGGATTGAACTGCTCCTCTTACGGGGTCTTCTATCCCTTCAGGCTCAGGCGCTTCTCAAAGCAAACCTGGCCTCCACTACTCCCCTTCAGGATCTTGCATCCCAATGAGCACAAGTGTCCCTTATGGATGTCCCTGGCCCCACTACTCTCTCATGTTATCACTGTGATCCACCGAGTGGTGGAGGGGCAGGGCTTTAGGTGCCCCAACCCACCATACACCAGGGAGGTCCTTGATCCTGGAATTTGCTGGCCCTGCCCTGCCACAGGCAGGACCACCAGGCCTCCCTAGCTCAGGAGGGTGCAGTTTTAGGTCATGCCCAGGACCACTAAGGCCTCCTTCTTCCCCATAGCCTCACCCTTGTCTCCAAGCTGTTCTCAGAGCAGCAGCTCTTCCAGGAGACGTTACTTCCTCCATATCTGACAGCAGAGTACTGCCCCCAGCCCTGCTGGTGTGGTACTTAAAAAGCTGCTCATCAGGGCTGGACTGCACCTGCCTGCTGTCTGATCCAGGTCTTAAAGTGGCAGAGCCCTTACAATGTTTAACAGGGAAGGCTTTTCCCTGCTGCTCCCCAAAACAGGCTCCCCCAGAGCCTGTGACAGCCCTAAAGTGGCGAGCACCCACTGGTGCTCTGCCACATCCACTATAACCCCCAGGTCCTTTTCTGCAGAGCTGCTGCTTCGCCAATCAGTCCCCAGCCCATACTGGTGTATGGGATTGTTCCATCATGGGTGCAGGATTCTGCGCTTGTCCTTATTGAATCTCAAGAGATTTCGTTTGGTCCAAACCTCCAATTTGTTGAGGTCTCTCTGAATCCTAGCCCTACCTTCCAGTGTATCTACTACTCCCCCCAGCTTGGTGTCATCCATGAACTTGCTGAGGGTGCACTCCATCCCATCTTCCAGGTCACTGATACAGATATTGAACAAAACTGGCCCCAGGACTGACCCCTGGGGCACTCCACTTGATATCGGCTGTCAACTAAATTTTGAGCTATTGATTGCTACCCTCTGAGCTCAATAATCCAGCCAATTTTCTATCTGCCTTACAGTCCATTCATCCAACCTGTGCTTTCTTAATTTGCTTGAGAGAATATTGTGGGAGACTGTATCAGATGCCTTGCTAAAGTCAAGGTATATCGTGCCCACTGCTCTCCCTGCATCCACAGAACTAGTCATCTCATTATAGATGGCAATCAGGTTGGTCAGGTATGACTTGCCGTTGGTAAATCCATGCTGACTGTTCCTAATCACCTTCTCTTCCAAGTGCTTAGAAATGGATTACTTGCAGATCTGCTCCATGATTTTTCTAGGGACTGAGGTGAGGCAGATGGGTCTGTAATTCCCTGGATCTTCCTTCCCTTTCTTAAAGATGGGCACTATATTTGTTCTTTTCCAATTGTCTGGGACCTTCCCCAGTCAACAGGAGTTTTCAAAGATAATGGCCAGTGGTCCTGCAATCACCCTTCCTCAACACCATTGGGTGTACCCTGTGTAGCCCCGTGGACTTGTACACATCCAGCTTCTCTAAATAGTCCCTAACCTGTTCTTTTGCCATTGTTGGCTGCTCATCTTCTCCTCAAACTGTGCTGCCAGGTGCAGTAGTCTGGGAGCTGAACCTGCCTGTGAAGACTAAGGTGAAAAAGGATTGAGCACTCCAGCCATTTCTGCACCCTCTGTCATTAAGTTGCCTCCCCCATTTAGTAATGAACCCGTACTTTCCCTGACCTTCCTCTTGTTGCTGACATACTTGTCGAAACCCTTCTTTTTATCCTTCATGTCCCTTGCTAGATGAAACCCCAATTGTGCTTTGGCCTTCCTGATTTCATCTCTGCATGCCTGAGCAATGCTCTTATACTCCTCCATAGTTATTTGTCCAAGTTTCCACTTTTTGTAAGCTTTCTTTTTGTGTTTTAGCTCACTGGAATTCCCTGCTAAGCCAAGCTGTTCTTCTGCCATACTTGCTAGTCTTCCTGCGCATTGGGATGGTTTGTTCCTGCACCCTCAGTAACATTTGCTCTGCACCTTCACAACATGATGGGTAGCTCTGCTTAGTGAAATGTTATGTCGCAGCTTTCTTCCTCTTTACAAATGAGGTAGATGCCTCGGGTATCTAAGCTTGTGCTTTCTTCTGTTTTTTTTGCAGGTGGCTTTTGGCACAGCAGACTGATAGACAGAAACCTCATTGATTTCTTTGTCCCCTTCCTACCTCTGGAGTATAAACATGTGAAAATGTGTGTCAGGGTGGAAATGGAAACACGTGGTTACCCTGTGGATGAAGACATTGTAAGCAGAGTAGCTGATGAAATTACCTACTTCCCCGAGGAGGAAAAATTGTATTCTCGAAAAGGATGCAAAACTATACCCAACGCTGATTTTGATTAGGAATAGTAATGTTTTATGATGCTGCAATCTGCAAAGCAGCAAATGAACTTAAGAAGCTCAGGGAAAACCAAAATTTTTTATTATTTTTCAAGCACTTTTTCTTTTTTTTTTTAGAAAAGAGAGCAATACCATTTTTAATTGTCTGTCTGATTTAAATAAGTGGCAATCACTTTCATTTTTATCCAGCGGAAACTTTCAGTAGCTACGGCTCCTAAAAAGACTTTGTGCAAGAATCCGCAAAGAGGGAAGAATTGTACTTTAGCAAAAAATAAGTATTAATAAGACACAGAGCTCTATTACGACCATGTAACGCCCTATACTATACATTACTTCCTTTGGGTAACACCTTGCATTTAGGGAGCACACTTCTTCCTTTGTCTTCAGTTTGCCATATATTCATTTATTAGCTCAAACGTAGTCAACAATAAGCTCTGTTCCTGGCTCTGTGCCACTGAGTGACTGCAGAGCCTTAGACTTCAGGCCTGTGCTTTTCAGTTAGGAAAGAAGTGTCTATGGAGAAGTTGCCCCTTATGGATCATTGTTTAACATGTGATTATTCTCAGACCGGGTGTTGATTGTTGGTTGTGCAGTAGAACCCTGGTACACGTGCTATGCCGGTTTTCACCACGTTGTTATTTGATGTGGAAATGATCTCGGTATTGTATGGCACTTTTTAAACAGAACTCTTATGTCTTCAGGACCCTTCCTCGGTGTTGTAGTTGGGAATATCGTCAGACCTGCTTTGAATGGTGAATACGTTGTGGGGGGGCAGTTTCCTTAGGCTACAAACATCTTTGGTGCATTCAGCTCTGTTTGAACCAATAGGTGAGAGAACCAGATGTCCGGTCCTTATCACCTGGTTTTATGCAGTGCCATTATGAACAAATCCTTTGGTGCCAAACAGCGTTAGCAGTGTGAGGCATCCAGCTTGTTAGGGGAGTATTTTTCAACAATGCTGAGAAAAAAACCATGCCCTAAAGCAAAATCCGTGACAGTGTCCCTACAATGGAGGAGGTAGCCTGTACTTTTAGCTTTTTGATATGTGAAGTTGGATACCCAGTTTGTTCTCATGCTGGTGTTTCTCCTGCCTTGTGGGATTGATGTAAAAGGTTGTTGGGTAAAATCCATTGAGGCTTCTTGTTCAGATAGCTGGTTTCAGTCGCAAGCACTGGGAACTGACCGCACATCTTAAGTCTTCTTTATGGTGTGGTTGGCATAAGGGACAGTTTGCTTTACTCACCAACTTTTATAAATCAATCCTGTTTAGCATGTTTGTGATCTATCCTTGCTTTTCCCCCAAACATTATGAGGCAGTGCTATTAAGGAACAGATGAAGATAAAACACTACCTTGAAAAAGAATTATGTACTATAAGGATTCAGCTAAAGTTATTATATGTGCCAGTCATATTTATACATCGAAACACTACTGACATTTTTTACTCTGATTTCTAAATAAGATTTGTATTTTGTCAATAAAAGTTTTTAATCAAAAAATGCTTATCGGCTACCTTTCCAGTATGTGTGGATATGCATTGTGGACTGACTTAACACTTCATTCTAGGCAAGTTTCCTGCCTAATAAGGACAGCTTACTTTTGCTGCTTTCTGCTTGAAACATAATTGTGCCTGGATACGAATCTCTGGTTTCTGGGATACTCAGGGGGTTGGTGCTGGAGATGGACCACGCTTTTTTCTCATTGCTGAAAATAACTGTTGAGAGCCTAAGACTGCACGGATTTTTAAACTGGACCCACATTAGTTTTGCAGAAGAATTGTATTTTGGAGGAAGAAAACGGAGCAGCGAGACTTGAGCTTTTCCAGCGTGTTCTCGTTGGAGGCGGGTAACTCGCGAGCTTCGATCCGGTCATTCTCGGAGCGTTTCCTCAGAATTTGTGAAATCCTCGCTCCGGGCCGGCTCGAACAAACGACGGGACCGGCCACAACACGACTGTGCTGGCTGCTGCTTCTCTGTGGCTGCGGGGAGTCACCTCTGCACCTTTGCGGCCTGCATTTTGTTTGCTTGGACTTATTGGGGGGGTGTGCTTTTGGGGGGGGGGGGGGGAATATTCCCAACTACTGGACTTATTTCTGGTACGCTGCCTTGAGATAACACGGGTTGGGTCGTGCCTGGCTCCCTGTGCAGGGGTGGTGTGTGTGCAGGCACAACGACTGCATCTGAAGGAGCAGGGCTGCTTCTGGTCTTGTCCAGCTGCAGCTACAGGACCCGGGTCATGTGACCGCCCCGCGCGTTCCAAAATGGCCGCGCGCGCGCGCCCTGCCCCAAACCAAAATGGCGGCGCCGGAAGCGGCGGAAGCGGAAGCGCCGGTGAGGGGCTCGGGGCCGGGGCCCGGCGAGCCCGGGGATGAGGCGGCTGCGGGGCGCGGCGGGCGCTGCCCTGGGCCTGGC
>NW_005842102.1:1248944-1256945 GCF_000455745.1 Alligator sinensis | reverse complement strand
ATCTCCTACCGGCCCCTCTACTGCCTCTTCGCCGAGTGCTGCGGGCCGCGCCCGGGCCGGCACTTCGGGCCAGGTGAGAGGCCCTGCCCTGTGAAGGGAGAGGGCTGCCCTGTGACGGGGTGGGGGCTGGCCTGAGGTGGGAAGGCGTCCTGTTCTGGGGGGGCTGCCCCGTGAGAGGGGTTGGGGCGCCCCTGAGGGGAGCTGGGGCCTGCATTAGGGGGGGCGGTCGCTTCTCTTCCAGCCCAGCCCAGCCCTCACCTCGAAGGGGCGAAGCGGGTGTCCTCTCTCGCTTCCCAAGTTCTGACTTTAAACCTGCCGTCTCCCTTTTGTGCGTGCCGGGGCTGGCGTGTTCGCCGCAGCCCTGCAGCAGGATTTGGAGAAGAGGCTGTTCGGCCAGCACCTCGCGCAGAAGGTGATTGTCAAAGCCGTGACCGGCTTCCTGAGCAATGCGAACCCCAAAAAGCCTCTCACCCTCTCGTTGCATGGCTGGACGGGCACAGGCAAGAACTACGCCAGTAAAATCATTGTCGAGAACATTTACAAGTCGGGCTTGAACAGCAAATACGTCCATCAGTTTGTGTCCACTTTGCATTTTCCACACGCAAGTCTCATCAGGCAATATACGGTAAGGGCACGTTGTGGAGCTGGTCACGCTTGAGGGTCGATTGTGAGGGACAGCCCTTTTGTCGCTTTCAGAAGGGTGTCGAACCAACGATTCCCAATCCGTGGTACATGTATCACCGGTGGTACACGTACCACCTGTCAGTGGTACGTGCTAACAGCTTTATTATAATTACTTTATATGACAACAATTTGCTGGTGGTACTTAAGGTTGTATTGTTTTAAACTGGTGGTGTGCAATCTCTCAGAGTTTGGGAACCGCCGGTGTAGAAGACGGTGTTTATGCACCTTTTTACATCCCTCTTGAGGGGGAGAGTATGAGACCTTTCATTTTCCCTGTTGTATATTTTGGTCCAACGGTCTGGTTGACTTGATGATAACAGGGATTCTGGATACAATTGGGTATAACACTTGGATATAATGCTGATGGGTGCTATAGAAAACCTTAAGATAGATTGAAACAGCTATGGTGACCAAAGCTGGGAAGTTAGGAGACGGGTTTAATTCCCAACTGTAAAGTAGCGGTAGTACCTCACAAGGAGTGTTGAGGCCCAGTTATACAAAGATCATGAAGTGCTCAGATGAACTAGTAATGGGGTCATAAAACTACCTGAGACGGAGACTGTGCACAAGAAATGGCATTTCTCCGAGTTCTTGTTCTGACTTTGCCACTGACTGTTTTGGACAATTCACCCTCCTTTCTTCCTGTGAATTGAGGTTGATGCTTTTCCACCTGTTCAGTAGTTGGCAAATATTTATATTATGTCCTGAACACGCAGACATGGGGTGGGCAAAATATGGCCTGTGAGCCAAAATATGGATCTGAGCCAGATTTGGCCCATCAGCTGTTTGGATCCGGCTCAGAGGTGGGCCCCTACCAATTGACTGTATACGGCCTGTGGCTGTCTCTGCATTGCTCTGCTTGGGATCTGAGTCCTGCCTGCACCTGCTGATAGTCCCAGCCCTGTCCAGCATGCGCAGCTTCCTGGAGGGACTGCTGCTGCTGCAGCTGCCTGGGTACTGCTCAGCACGTCCTCCTCCTCCTTCCCTGGCTGTGCCACACCCGGCAGCAGGTAGTGCAGGGCAGTGATGGCAGCTGTGAGGATGTGAGCCTGGCACCATGTGCCCAGCCAAGCAGGGAGTTGGTGGGGGAAGCTGCAGCCAGGTGGCTCTGCCCTAGTGCTTGGGGCTCCAGCTTCCAGCTGCCTTTCATGTGCTCCGCCCACCTGGTGCAATGAGCAGCCACCTGCGGGTGTTTGACTGGGTGGAAGGTGGTGGGACAACATAAGTGTTCTTATATGATGTAAGAAAACACTTGAGTAAGGTTATCCACTTTTCTGAACAAAATCACACATTTTCAAATGTTTTCAATTCCCTCCAATTAGATTATGTGCTAGTGGTTAAAGGATAAAACCAGACATCATGAATTCTAGATTTTGTTCCCATCTAAGGCTGTACAGTCAGTCACTGGCACAGCTAGGAACAGAGCTTCTTGTTGACTGCATTTGAGCTAGTAAGTGGATGTATGGTACTTTGAGGTCAAAGGATGAAGTGTGCTATGTAAATGCAAAGCGTCATCCAAAGGAAGTAGCATGCCATATACGGCATCACTTGGTCTTAGATCTCTGTTTCTTATTCATTGTCATTGTTTTGGCTAAAGTACAGTTCTGTCCTCTTTGCTGATGCTTGCACAAAGTCTTTTCCTAATAGCAGATTATTTCTGGCATCTCATTTTTTGAGTTCTTAAGGTTATTTGAAGAACCCTTAGGTAAATCTCTTGCGGTATTATTTCATCATTATTTATTGCTCTGATGCAGATTTCAGTGAAGAAGACCAAGCTATGTTGGATGACAATTTTATGTTAGATCTTTTATACAAAAGACGGGGATCTAAAGTCATCGCATGCTCTGTGTGTTCAGTATGATCTTGTGCACATGGAGCTTACATCCTTGTATCTTTGTGTACCGTAGGATGACCTGCAGTCCTGGATTCGGGGAAACGTGAGTGACTGCGCCAGGTCAATTTTTATATTTGATGAAATGGATAAAATGCATGCAGGACTCATAGACTCCATTAAACCATTCTTAGATTATTACGAGCAACTTGATGGGGTGTCTTATCGGCAAGCCATCTTCATCTTTCTCAGGTAAGGAATGGCCTTGAATTGGTTACAGTGCTAAGCCTGAGGGCCCTGTGAAGCAGCATCCAGCTCATGACCTTTTTCTCTTTTACACAGCAATGCAGGGGCAGAAAAGATAACAGAAGTGGCACTGGATTACTGGAGAAATGGAAAGAAAAGGGAAGACATAAGCCTCAAAGAACTGAATGATGTGGTCTCTCTGTCTGTTTTCAATAATAAGAATAGTGAGTAATATTGTTAACTATGGGTTTGTAAATCCTTGTGTTTGGATTGGTGGTTCTGCATCCCTGTCTAGTATCACACTGATTTTCTGTGTTTCCTCTCTGGAATATACTTAAGAATCAAATGCTTCTGTTGGAGTGGTCTCCAGTGGGATTTATAGGATTCCCATGAAACTTCACTGTTTCACGTACTTGAATCCTTTTAGCAGAAAGCTTTCCAATGCTCGTGCTGCCCATAGCGCTGAGCTGCTGTCTTTGAGAGAGGTTGCTGTGCGCCTTCACAACATGATGAGCAGCTCTATTTAGTGAAATGTCATGCCCCAGCCTGCCTCCTCTTTACAAATGAGTTGGATGCCTCAGCAACTTAAGCTAATGCTTTTTATAAGTCACTGCCTAAAAAAATACCCTTCTTTCTTCTATTTTCTTTGCAGGTGGCTTTTGGCACAGCAGCCTGATAGACAGAAATCTCATTGACTTCTTCGTCCCCTTCCTACCTCTGGAGTATAAACATGTGAAAATGTGTGTCAGGGTGGAACTTGAATCACGTGGCTACGTTGTGGATGAAAACATTGTAAGCGAAGTAGCTGATGAAATGACCTACTTCCCCAAGGAGGAAAAAATTTATTGTCACAAAGGATGCAAAACTGTATACACAAAGTTGGATTATTATTATGATTTGTAGTGTTTTATGATGCTGCAATCTGCAAAGGAACAAATGAACTTGATCAGAAGCTGTAGAAAAACCAAAACATTTTATTATTTTTTTCAAGCCTTTTTTTTTTTTTTTTTTAAAGGGTACGTTACCCTTTTTTAATTGTCTGTCTGAGGTACATAAGTGGCAATGGACTTGCATTTTTATTCTGGGGGAAGCTTTCAGTAGCCACAGCTCCAAAAGACTTCAGGCCTGTGCTGGTCAGTTCAGAAAGAACTGTCTATGGAGAGGTTGCCCGTCCCTTATGGATCATTGTTTAAAAATGCTTATGATTTTTCTCAAATCAGGTATTGAGTGTTAGTTGTGCAGTAGAACACTGACACATGCACCAGGCCTATTTTCACCAAGTTACAATTCGATGTGGAAATGATCTCGAGATTGTACAGCAATTTTTAAACAGAGCTCTCATGTCTTCCTCGGAGGACCCTTCCTCAGAGTTCTGGTTGGACATGTTCCCAGACCTGCTTTGAAAGGTGGGTATGTAGTTATTTGTCCTTAATCAAAAACACCTTTGGTGCATTCAGCTCTGTTAGAACCAGTAGGTGACAGAACCTTTTATAAGATGTCCTTATACTTTGATTTTATGCGGTGCCATTATGAACATCTCCTTTGGTGCCAAACAGCGTTAGCAGTGTGGGAAGTCCAACCTGGTAGGGGAATATTTTTAAACACCGCTGAGTTAAAAAACAAAACTAAAGCAAAATCCATGACAATGTCTCTGTAATGGAGGTAATGTCTATTTTTAGCTGTTTTGACGTGTAAATTTGGGTACTCAATTTGCTCTCATGCTGGTGCTTTTTCATTTTTCTTGGAACAATGTTAAAGGGTTGTTGGCTAAAATCTAATGAAGCTTCTTGTTTGGATTGTTGGTTTCATAGTCACAACCACTAGAAATGGAAATCAAACCTGCTTCGTATGTTTCTGCTCTTTCCTTGCTTTTCCCCCAAACATAATAAGGCACTACTATTAAGGAACACATGAAGGCAGCTTCAGAACCTCCTGGGAACATGTTTCATTACTATAAGGATTCAAATAAAGGCCCTATAAAACATCTGCCAGCCCTATTTATAAACATCAGTACTGCTGACCTTTTTCACTCTGATTTTTAAATAAGACTTGTAATTGGTCAATAAAACTTCTCTCACCAGAAAATGCTTATTGGCTACTCTTCCAGTATGGGTATATATGTGTAATGGACTAATTTAATCCTTAACTCTGGGCAAATTTCTTGCCTAATAAGGAAAGCTTACAATTGCTGCTTTCTGCTTGACATGTAGTTGTGCTTGGATCCAAATATCTGTTTTTTTGGATACTTAGGGGGTTGGTGCTGGAGACAGACTATGCTTTTTCTCATTACTGAAAGTGACTTTTGGAAGCCTAAAACTGCAAGGTTTTTAAAACTGGAACAAACTTAGTTTTGCAGAATTGTCTCTCTGTATTTTGGGGGAAGAAAAACCAAGCAGCGAGACTTGTGCCTTTCCTGTTTGTTCCTATTAAAGTTGAATAACTCGCTAACTTCAACCTGTTAGTTCATTCTCAGATCATTTTCCTCTTACCCTGGCATATTTTGTATAATGCAGAATTTCTGAAATGCTAGCTCAGCCTGGCTAGAATGAACTATAGGAACTGTCCAGAACACAACTTCTCTGTGGCTGTAACAAACTATAGTGAATCATCTTTGCACCCTGCATTTGTTTGCTTGGACTGATGGGGAGGACCATCTAAACTAGCAGACTAATTTCTGATGTGCTCCCTTGAGATGACCTTGATTGGCTCCTGCCTGGCTTCCTATACAGGGTTTGTGTGTGTGAAAGCACTCCAATTGAATTTAGGATATATTTGAAGGAGCAGTGCTTTTCATATACAGAGACACTTATATTGTAAAGTGCTCAATCTATAGCAGCCTGTAGCTATATTTGCAGTAGTGTGGATAAGTCCCATTGTGGACATGAGATGCCGTTTTAAACACTAGGTCTTGGCTGTGTCCAAATGCATGTGTGCAGAGGGCTACAGCTTGGAGGTCTACCCTCACTGCCATTGCTTAATTTTTTGTGGTGTTAAGTGAGGCTGTAACACAAAGGCCTGTTACTTTGCCTTCCCTTCCCTTCAACAATGTCAGGAAGAAGTAGTAGGACAAAGGGGGAGGCAGCATGAACAGGCTTATGATGCTCATGCCAGCTGTTAGGAGACACTCCATTCCCCCCCCCCAACCTTTTCAGTATAGAGGCAGTTAACTATGTCCTGTTTATGGACAAACTGCAAATCGCTGCTGGTGCATCACAGACTGGTGCTGCTGTTCTGGAAGTCCTTCAGTCTGTTCTCACTTCTTCACATGTAACCATCCACCCCACCAAAGCAATATGTGACTGCTCCATATGCATGGAGGAGGGCAACACCTTGTACTGCTGCATAGAAACTGTTGTGCATTTAACTTGGCAAAGCCCAACATGGCAACAGTTCTTCAGCATAATCAATGGAGCCATCTTGGATATCTGTCATCAAACCTGGTGAAAGAGGTTATGTCAGGATTTTCTCTCTCTGTGCTAGGGACTTCTCAGGAGGCAGCATGGGAAGAAACACAATCAGTGTCACAGGTGTTTGTTCCTACAACTTGTTCTATCTGAGAACACATTCACTGAAGTGCTGTTTGAAAATCTGCCCCTCTTGGACACATTATATCAAGAATGAGCAGCTTCATCATACTTTCTAATAAAAATGGCAGTTCAGCAGAACAAGGAGACAGAACAGAAGATATACTTAAGTATAAGTGGCTGTAAAATAACTTCCAGTTGCTTGGAAGTACCATTTAAAAAATCAATGCCAACTAAAGAGGGATACAAGATTTATTGCATCTATGATGTTCTGATGACACTGGCATTTGTAGACTTGCGCAAGTACTTTTACATTCAAAGACATCTGCAGGAGCTGCTTCATCTGGAACATTATTCAGGAACAGCCAAATAACGAACAGTTACTGCTGCAGGCAAAACATTACACATCAAAAACAACAGTCCAATGTCCCAAGGTTAATAGCTACGGTTTGTTTTAGCTGGTTGCATCAGAATAAACAGTGTCCTATCATAACAAATGGCATAAAGCGTAATTCAGTGTCAAGAGGTTAACCTGGACATTTAAGCTCTTTGGCTGGTTATTTTGCATCAAAGGCAGCCAGTACTGAGACATTAAGATATTGTACATGCTTGTTCTTAAAAGTGTAGATCCAGTATATGAGGAGGAAGTTAATTCAGCAGCTATATAATAATCCACTCCCTCACATAAGTCTCCATTGTATTGTAGCCAAGCTACCCATCTCAAAGAGTTCTCCCAATGGCAAGTATGTCCTGTCCATTGACACAGAGGTACTTCCATCTTGCCTCACAGCACTGGTCTGTGTGTGTGGTGGGGGAGAAGAAAGAAGTTTACTATCACATCTAACTTAACAAGGACTTAAATGCCACCCTTACCAGTAGCTGAAAGGTAATCTTCCAGCTTCTTACCTTCAGCTTTCCATTTCACCTTGCCTCTGCAGACAAGACGTTTCGAGCTGATCACAGCATACAGCCTCTTGCTTTGAAAATTAATGGTAACGTAAAAAAATCTACTTAAAAAAAAATACAACACCGTGTGGGAAGATTGCTCTTTGACCATATGTCCCATCCTCTCTTCCCCCATGATTCTATAGAAATAAACTTTATTACTGAAGTGTAAGCACTAGAAGTACAAAGTACAAAACAGTATAAAAATACGCTCTTAAAAATAATTTCTACTACGAAGTAACCTTCAAGCAGGGGGGAAGAGGGGTTGTCTTCCCATAGCTGCATCATGTGGGTTTAATTCAGACAATGGCTATGGCTTTGTGGTTTACATGAACAGAATCTGACCTGACAGGTTGTAACAGTCAAGTGTTTATGAGTTTTCCTACCAAAAAAGAGTTACTGGCCTGAAATGCTGTAACAGTCAAATCCTTTGAAACAGTTCCCCCTATTGAAAAACTCAATCCCCCGTTGGCCACCAAGGAAAAATTCTCCTAGGTTTCTTTACATTCAGACTAAATATGAAGGGAATTTTTTTGGATAGAGTCAGACAAGTGACTCATTTCTTCCCTTTTCCACCACCCAGTAACAGATCTCCCTGAGCTCACCGGGACTCCAACGTTGCCATACCAAGAGACAACAGTTGAGTCAGAAATTCTGGAGAGCAAATGACCTCCCTCTCCATGCAGTACAAAATGACCAGCCCCTTGCATAGTGCAAGGAGTCCTCCTAGCAGAGCAGCCTTTGGACTAGGAAAGTATCAAGGAATTTACC
>NW_005842102.1:1244766-1248934 GCF_000455745.1 Alligator sinensis | reverse complement strand
AGTTAGGGCTAAATTGTTTTTTTTGATTTCACTAGGAACCAACCACTTCACAGACTAGGCAAAGATTATAAGGTACCTGGAAGGACTTCATTCTACATTAGAGAGAGTTGGGGGAAGAGATGAGGAGGTAAGAATTTCATCTCTTGAAATATAATGCAGGGAAGGTCAGATGCAACAACGTATGCTAGTCTCTAGAAATCTTTGAGCATATCAGAAAGGCAACTCCCAAATACCTGTCAGTGTAGGCAGGAGCACTGCATCTTTAAATAAAAAGAGATCTGCATGGTTATCATCTAGAAGTCCTCCCACATGCCTCCAATTATTAAAAAGTGTTTAGTGCAAAAACACAAAATTGCAAAAAACCTCTAAAAAGTGCTTTGGAGAGGCAAAGGGGCATCAAGTTCATTGGTCCCCTTTGTTTGATGTTTCAGTAAAAATCCAGTTTGGCCTGCACTGTCTTACAGCCTTTATCGGAGTAGATTTTCTCTCCTTTCGGGAAGAAGGTCATCTCATCAGCCACTTTCTTAACAACTTCCTCATCAATTCCGTTGCCGCGGGACTGGATTTCTGCCCTGATGCACATCTTCACATGTTTGTACTCCAAAGGCAGGAACGGGACAAAGTAATCAATGAGATTTTTGTCGATCAGGCTGCTGTGCCACAAGCCACCTAGGAAACAGCAGGCAGGGGAGAAGTGAAGCTCCTTTGTGCCCTATACAGCAATGTCTCTGTCACTGTTTTCTGGGCAGGAAGAGTTTAAGGAATTGAAATGTGAATCCAGTTCATGGACCACATCCCCCTACTGCTTCCAGACACACTGAGCTTACATATCTGTCTATACCACTAGGCACATTGATTCAAACCTGTCCTCTATAATGGTGCTAGCTAGTACCAAGGATAGAGCAGGAACAGTTTGAATCTTGGGCAGTCTGCCAGTGCACTTCAAGCCTGACTTGCAGTACTTTCTAGCCCAGCTGGACATCTTCAATTTTACTGAACTATTAAGTGGTTAGGTGGGCAACTAAGGCAATGGCAGGAACCGACTACATGCTTTCTGCTTGGAACCTAGGCCAGGTTATAAAGAGATCAGTCTAAAAAGGTGAATGGATTGTGAATGTTTCCCAGGGCCCAGAAACTTAAAGCTTGTGTCTAGGGAAGAAACAGCCACTTCGCTTTGTAAGGGCCTGACCCTGGGAAATGCTAAACAGTAAGCATGTGCAGGAATCAGGTGCTGGGCAAAGCCCGCTCCCTGAGTCGGAGCCAGATGAGAGCGCTTGTATCACGGGATCCAGCAACCTTTAGAGGCAAGCTGGAGCAGCAGACATTAAAAACCTCATGTGGAACAATGACTGCCTACATTTACAAAGGCAAAAACCATACCCTTCAAGGGAAAGTAACTCACTATTCTTATTATTGAAGACTCCCAGAGACAATATTTGTTCCAGGTCTTTCAGGAGTATCTGCTCCCTGTCTTTTCCGTTTCTCCAGAAGTCTAAAGCCACCTTGGTAATGAGGTCACCACCTGCATTGCTGTTCATAAAAGGAACAAACAGTTTACAACAGATCAAGCCTGGAGGAAACCAACATTCCCTCTCTAGCAGAATTACCTTTATCTGCATAAGAATTTCCACATCGTCACAACAAAAAGCCTTCAACCAATGCAGAAGCTTTTAGGGACTTCCCATTCTTTCAACTTAGGCTGGTTGCACCCAAGTCGTAACAAAATCATCTTGAACCATCCAAGGGTTGTGAAACGGTCTCTTCACTCTCTGGTAGTAAAGCTCAATACCAATACAACACTCCCAGCATAGGAAATAAGGGACTGAACTCAGGATCTGAGTTCTGATCCTCCATATAACAGGGTGTCTGTTGTCACTGGACTACCACCATGGCTCACTTTAAGGTAGTAAGTGCTGTGAACTGCAGGGCCTGATACAAACAACTTATGGACATGCTTTTGTAGTTTAGGAGGAAGGATTTGGGCTCTTGGACCAGGAAAACCTGGGCGCTGTCTCTCTCTCAGCTGGTAATTCTGACTGACCAAGACACACCTCAGCATGACAGCAAAGTTCACAGGAGAGCATGGGTTTGCTGCAGTACCTTAGAGTTACTGAAAAAGGGCTACAAACCTAAGGAAGATGAAGATGGCCTTCCGGTAAGACACGCCATCAATCTGGTCATAGTAGTCTAAGAAAGGCTTGATGGCATCAATGAGGCCAGGGTGCAATTTATCCATTTCATCAAATATGAAAACAGAGCTGGCACAGGCACTCACATTGCCTCGAATCCACTTATGTAATTGGTCCTGGAGCACAAAAGAAGGGTACAGCGGAAAAATCAGGTCTTGCGGTTGGAGGGTATACAAGTTACACATGTGCATACACGAAGATCAGTAAGGAAGGAAGCATCACCTGAGCTATATTTAGCAAGTATCCAGAAGCCAGAATGTGAATCTCACCCCTATTATTTGATGATGTTCACCATACAGCATTTTCTTTCTGTTAAATGGTCAAACCTTGAATATCAGCACTCCAATGGAAAGGTTGGGAGAAGAACCCAAGCATGGGACGAGAAAATATTTCTTCTTGTTTAAAAGAAAAAGAGAACCAGTCTGTGGGAAGTTACATTTTTAATTGTTAAAGTTGATGGGCCTGAAATCTGTGATTGTTCTCATGAAAACTTGCTGGGAAGAGAATTATTTTATAAATCTGAACATGACCACCCCTGGCCTTTGGCTTGTTTAGCATTAACTAGGGTAATTTATTTCATAACACCAAATACTATAAAAATGGAGGTGGGGCAGCAGAGTGAAGGCAGGAGACAAATAGTAGGAGGAAGTAATTTCAGCTCTTATTACAGGTCATTAACAAAGTGTCCCTTTCACTTCCTTTTCTTGGAACTTAACGCAGTGCCTTTTGGTTTTCATTCAGCTCTAGGAACACAAGAGGCGACACGTTTAGCCTCTACCTCAGGGGCGGGCAATTATTTTGGGCGGAGGGCCGCTACTGAGTTTTGGCAAGCCATTGAGGGGTACATGACAGGCAGCCCAGGACAGATAAATATTAATTTTCTAAATTTTTTAGGGGCCCCGTGGGCTGGATAGAACGGCCTGGGGGGCCGCATCCAGCCCCCAGGCCGCATTTTGCCCACCCCTGCTCTACCTCCACCAGCCTGAATGTTTAATGTTGCCCAGAGACACTGGCTACTGGCAAGAGTGCGTTATTTCACTTCTTGAGACACCCGAGTAATCCCATGGTCCAAAGTTTTAATTTTACTGCCACGACCAAGGGGAATTTGCTTTTACCTTATACTGCGTAACGTTCCGGTCATGCGGGAAGTGTAGCGTGGATACAAAGAGATGCACAAACTTGCTCTTCAGTCCTTGTTTGTGGATGTTCTCGGCAATAATCTGGCTGACGTAGTTCTTCCCCGTGCCTGCCCAGCCGTGCAGGGAGAGAGCAAGCGGCTTCTTGGGATTGGCGTTGTTCTTGAACCCGACCACTGCCTTCAGGATCACTTCTTTGGCAAGGTGTTGGCCGAAGAGTTTCGTATCCAGAACCTCCTTCAGGGCTGAGAGGAGAACAAGGACGTCAGAAAACGGTTTGCGAACGGAGCGTCAGTCCTCGTCTCTCCGCCTTGTATCTTTAACGCACGAGGAAACGTTGCAGGGGGCTTGGGAACGGCTCCAAGAAAGATCCCGGTCATAGCAATACCTTCACACTTACATCCAGGAGGCTCTTTATGAACACCGACCCAGCTGGTGAAGCGAGCCCTTCTCCCCATTTTAGAGACGGGGAGCCTGAGGCCAGGAGCTCGGTGCTTTCCAAACAGCAGCTGCCAACTGGGAACAGGACCCCCCCCAGTCAACCTCCCGCCCTCTGCTCTCACCACCTGCCTTCTCCCCTCGGAAGGTCCCAAGCAGCGCCCCCACCCCCGGGCTGCCCGGCCCCGGTACCGGTGGCGTTGGGCCGGTCCCCGTCGCGGGGGCAGCACTCCACGAAGCCGCAGTAGAAGCGGGGGTAGGAGAGGTAGCCCGTGAGCGCTGAGGCAGCCCCGATGGCGATGCCCAGGCTGACAGGCTCCAGCGCGGCCGCGCCCCGCAGCACCAGCAACAGCACCAGCAGCTCCCGCCGCCGCGGCCAGCCTGCCCCCCCCCCGACCGGCCGCG
>NW_005842102.1:1232098-1244712 GCF_000455745.1 Alligator sinensis | reverse complement strand
ACGCAGGTAGAGGGGCGGCCCCTGAAGAATTTTTTTTTTTTTTTTGTGAACAGCTGCTCCAAACAAGACCTGCCCGGCGACCAGCCGGGTGCCGGTAACACCATCGGCCACCAAACGAGGGTGGCCCAAAGAGCCTTAAAGACTAAATAAGTTAAGTTAACAATAGTACCATCTTGTGTGCGTGTACGCGTGGGGGGGGAGGGGTTAGATTCCCATAGCAAGGGCAGGGGAAGTCTCGCGACACCCGCTCGCGCCCCGCACCTGCCATCTTGGTGAGGGGCACGTAGGCCTTGTCCGGTCATCTTGGTGAGGGGCACGCAGGCCTTGTGCTGTACCCAGGCCCTCGCCTGTCTGTCCCCGTCCAACAGCCCCTCTTTCCCGCCTGTCACAACCCCCTTCCCTCAGAGTTTCGGGGGTACATCGCGACGCCCCCCTCACGGCGCAACCACGCCTCAGTTGCACGTGGATGTGGCGTCATCGCCTCGTGATGCGATGGAGGACATTGCAAAATGAGGTCATCACGTTATGATGCAATACACCAATGCAAGGCGGGAAGACCGTGGCGGTGGGAAGCATCCCAAGGCCTGGTCTCCCCTGCGATGAGCCGGACGTGTCGTTCCCTTTGTCCCCGGGCGGCGGGGTCACGGGCTGGCAGCGGCACGGCGCGTCTTTCGCTGCGAGGAGGCCGAAGCACTCTAAATCTCAGCGCTGACGCCTTTCCTGACTTTGAAGCGGGCTGAACGCTGCTTCGCCCTTTGCTTAGGGTGACACCTGGAAAGGACACGTCAACGGCCCCGCCGGTCAGAGGTGAAGCTTTACGGGCCATTGCATCAGAGTAAACACTGAGAAACCCATGGGTCAATACGCACGTCTGCTCAACGGCCTTAAATTCTACAACCAGGTAGGGAAATACTACACTAAAAACAACCCGACGGGAGGTTTTATGGGAACATTTCATCCCTCCCAAGCGTAGCTGTGTAAGGATGACCGCGTTGTGTTGTAATGCTCTGTGCAGGTAAACAGGTCGGTGCTGCTGGAAGACCAGAGGAAAGGGAGCTGTAATAAGCACGGCTGAGCGAGCAGGGAAGTCTGGATGAGGACTTCAGAAGTGGAGTCGAGATAATCTTGCATTACACCCCGTTCCCCCACCGCTTGTTTAAGAGCGCCGGGGCTCATTCTCATCTCATGTAGCCACATGCAAGCCTTTGCAATCGGCTCGAAGCCTCTGTTTCAGTTAACTAAAATCTTGCCTTGGTGCAATTCAGAGGGAACTCCACTGAAATCAGTCGACTGGCACCAGCGTCAAAGCAGTGTGAAAGAGAGGAAAATCAGCCCTTTTATTTGTTTCCTTTACTAAGAGAGTTTTACTTTGTAGTTTTGCTTCCTTAGCTTTCTTTTTAGCAAGTTTTAACTGGCGCTGAGTGCAGCACATGGCATTGCTTCTGCATTTTTCAAGTGATTGTACGTTTCCCTTAGTTTAACTAGTCACTACGTAACTTCTGTTTCCCCCTCTTCTTCCCAGTTCTCTTGATGTCATGGTTTCTGAAAAACTAGATGCTGACAGAAATCTCTGTGTGATTTAACTCATGTAAAAAGTATTTTTATTTGCAGTTAAACATCATCCAGTTGTACTGGCAACCAGTGCCTTGTAGGGTATGAGAACCTGAGTTCTAGAAGGTATCAAGAGTCCGCTTTTTATCCACCTTCCTGCCTACCCCAACAGTGCTGTTCATTGGATCCTCAAAAGGACTTTTATAAAATGTTAGAAAGAGTTCACTTTGGGGGTGGGAGGTGCATGTGCTTGTGTAATGCCTTCCGATACCTCTTTTCATGGAGTAGATCACTTGTCACTATTAGGTGTGTGAGTCTGTGGTCAGTAATGGATATACCAGAACATAGCTTGTATTTTTAAAGAGAAGCATTAGGAGCTCTTTTGTGAGGAATCTGTTCCAATTAATTCTTGCTGTGGTTTCAATCTATTGGGGTTCCTAGCTTTTCAGAGCACCATACTAGGCTTTCTCTCCTCTGTCTTGTTCTCTAGAAAATCTTTTTTCCATATTGTATGTTTTGAACTCAAGTGCACACAATTGTCACTTAGTGGTGAGGGAAAAGATGGGCAAGCATACCAGACTCAGCAGTTCTGTTTAATTGATCGTTCTTCCTTTTGCTTCAATCATAACCCTCCAAAAGACGTTAGGCTGATTTCCACCCCCCCAGGTGGATGTAGTGGGGTGCAATGGTGCAGTTGCACCCCTCTGTGAGTTTGCTTCACCCAAAGTTTAAAATCAACTGCCTGGCAGCAGCAACATTTTTAGTCAGGCAGTGCTGAGGGAGTCCATTGACTTAATGGCTCATTGTAATCTACCATATCCCTTCTAAATATTTTATTCCCCAGCTATTAATGATAGTCGTGATGGTCCACCAAGCAGGCTAGTCTTTGTTCTGCAATGCTGTTGTCTGTGAGCTGCTCCTGGTAAAAATGCTCCTATTTTCAGCTCTTCAGATTGTAACTCATTCCAACTTGTACTTGTTTTTACTTTGGTTTCAAATGGAATAATACAGCCCCTGTCACGGGCCCCTATCATATGAGTAAAACTTCTTTATTTTTAAATAGAGATAAAAGTATGTAGTTTTTCTAGGGGATGATGCACCTCACTATCTACACCCACCTTTTCAGAGTTCTAGATTCGCCCGTGAGCTCCCCTGCCTGTCCTGTGCCAGCTCCTGCTGCTCTCTATAGAGGAAGGTATTAGCTAAGAAGAAGCTTGCCAAGAAATGAAAGAGAGAATTAAAAATATAGACCACGTTTATTTTCATTCACATACAGCAGCATCTACTAATGTAGGAAAGGGATCTTCTTGATCTACAAAAAGAAGTTCACTTGGGGCTTTCAATATGTTAAGGAATATTTCCCTGCCCCAAATAATTTAGTTTGAGAAGTTGGTTAGGGAAGGAGAAAGGGCCCAGCTGTTGTTTCCTCTTTATTTTTGTGCACTCAGACCTTCTAGATGCTCAGGTTCACCTTTGAGGCCACCGTCTTGCAGCCTTTGCTGGAGTAGAGTCTCTCATTGCTGGGATAGTCGGCCATCGCTAAGGCAATGTCTGTGATGAGGTCCTCATCTTCATGGTGGCCCTGGAAGCGCAGCTCCACCCGGACGCACTCCCGCACGTGTGTATATTCCAGAGGAAGGAAAGGAATAAAATAGTCCACCATGTTCCTTTGGATCAGCTTGCTCTGCCAAAAGCCACCTGGGAGGGGGAGAGAGAGGAAGAGAGATCTGGGCAAGTGCTTTGCTCTCCTGCACTGACTGCCATCTAAGGATGTGAAGGCCCTGACCAGATGCTGGCTAATCCATCTCAGAAGATTTCCCATGGAGTGCTCTAAAACAACAATGAAAACCCTGCTGTAGGAGTATGTAGCTGGGTCCACCTTAGTTCTTTGCAGGGCCACCTTAGTTTTGGGTCTACCTTAGTTCTTTGCACCCCGCATTTTACAGAGACCAATGCTCACAGGGTCCCATGCAGCTCTGAAAATACTCACTATTCCTGTTACTGAAAATCTCCTGGGAAAGCCGAGACTGCAGGTCCTTCAGGGGAATTTCTTCTCTTCCTTTCTGCTGCCTCCAGTAGTCCAGAGCCACCTCTGTTATCATATCCCCTCCTGCATTGCTGTCAGAAGAGAAATTCCCTCAAGCATTAGAATGACCCCCAGGAGAGCCCTTCTCCAGGAAGAGCACAATGAGCTAGATACTGCTCCCTTGATCTGTGCATGAAGGGGACCTTCAGTATATGGGTATCCTTGATATCCCCACCAAAACCACCCTCACTTTTGCACAGAGTCCCCTCTGCAGACAGCTAATTGAATGAATGGAGCTGGAGAAATAGATTCACTGAACAGTGCTTAAGTTGATGTGTCCATTGGGCTTGGGAGCCAACTTCTACATCTGGCTGTTCATTGCTTTGGCTGAGAGAAGAGAGCCACTTCAGCCACAGGATAAGTTTAGTTGTTGCCCAGTCCTTTTTCTGCTTATGCTATGGTTGGTCTCAAGTGTTCTGAGTGATATGATGACTAGACAGGCTCATTTATCACATACTGGGTGGTCCCTTCATGGTGTCCAAAGAGAACATGGATACTAAGGTATTTGAACCTGTACAAGCAAACTGCAGTGTACTGAAGGCATACTAGTACAAGCTCTTCCCTCTTCCTTAGCTGATTCTGAAGGACTGCAATTATTTGGTGTCCACTGGATTTCCTTACTTCAGGAAGAGGAATATGGCCTTGCCATAGTAGACACCATCAATCTTCCCACGGTGACTGAGGTATGGTAGGATGGAGTCAATCAGCCCATGTGGCATCTGCTCCATTTCAGAGAAAATGAAGAGTGATCTTGGGCAGGCACTGACATTGCCTCGAATCCAGTTCTGCAGCTGCTCCTGTGGGGATGGATGGTATCACCTGTGAGTGGATACCGACCTGGAAGCTAGAGCTATTTCCACAGGGGATTTCATTAGTGCTTGAATTTGGAGGGGCTGTTAATGTCATGGCAGCGCTATAGGAGCCTAAACTCATACGTTAGGACTTTCCACTGGTTTCAGTGGAAGCAAGGTCGGACCATGTGGCACATCCATGTGGGAAACACTTGGGTGGATTTAGATTCCATGAGATGTTAAGCACTAACCCTTCTTATTCATTGGGAGTTAGCTTGAATAGGTCTGCAAAAGGGAATACTAAACTAAACAGACCAATGTTATGACATAATACAATAAGTTCTGTCCCTAGAAATGTGGCCTAGAGATTCCTTGAACCGCAGGTTGCTAAAAGGCTATAATCAAATTATGTAGCCCAAATTAGTTCCAGATGTGATTCATTTTCTAAATCAGGTGATTTACAACCAGTGATGGATATAGAAATCCTCTAATATAGATTAGCTGTGTATGTGAGATTCACAGAGACACATCCGCCTCATTAAAAGAGCAGAGTCACAGTGGACATACCTTGTACCGATTGACATGTTCAGCATGTGGAAAATGAAGAACTGCATCAAACTGGTGGACAAACCTCCTTCTGATTTCTTCCAGTGGGTACAGGTTCTTCGCTATGATTTTGCTGATAAAAGATTTGCCAGTGCCAGTCCAGCCATGAAAAGACATCACCAGGGGTTTTGTTGGCTGTTTGACTTTGGCATTCCCACTCAATGCTTTCAGAACCACATGGGTGGCAAGGTGCTGCCCAAAGACTTCCTGTTTCAGAACCATTTTCAAAGCTGGGGAAGCAAGGGGGGATTATTGTCAGTAAGCACATCTTTGTCCCTTCCTTCCTGTGCTATTGCTGAATGATCAGGAAATTCACATTGACCATGCCCTCCCTGAATCAGGCCCTTGATGGCTGCTCATAGAAGTCAAGCTCATGCATGAGGTACATGGAGATCCCCATGGTAACTGCACTCTAGCTGCTGCCTCCTATGTGGGCTTGGGATGTGAACCTGTGATTTTTGTGAGGCCATTTTTGTTTCACTTCCTGAGTCATCTTAGGCCATCTTGTTGGCATCTAACTTAACTTGCAGTTGTGGCAACTTGTACTTCCGTTTTTGCTTCTTCAGAGAGGTGCCATGACTAAAGTTTTAGTTGCAAAATATGAAATACTTTGCAAATGAGAGCCCAGACCACAGCACACATGCAATGTTGTACATGGAAATAAATAGAGCTACAGTAGTTTTCAGTGGCTGAGGCTCTGTTTCTAGAGACATGTAATTTCAGGCCAAATGACACAGGCAGCAAGGGAATTTCCAGGGGGTGAGGCCGTTTATTTGCAGGAAGATTGCAACAGCCAGCCATATATCAGCTAACTCAGTTTCCAAATCATTTCAAGCTACGATCTGCTCCTCAACTTCCTCTTTCTCTAGGGAGGGTCCAGCAAAGCCACACGGCTTCCTTCAGAGAAATGAAACAGCACGATCTGAGAAAGGGAAGAGCTCGGAGGCAGGATGAGCCAGTGGGGAATACATGAGATAACAAGCCTGGAATTCTTGAGCAGTGATCCCAGCTCCAGCACCAAATATTATGCAGCTGCATTGTTGCAAGCGACCAGTTCAGATTTGGGGTGCTGCAGCGTTTGGGTGCCCGGCTGAAAGAAAGTGAGCAGTGATGAGCAACACACTCACAACCTTCAATTCACTCCTTCTTCATAAGAGCTTCTGCCAGCATCAACTAGGTCACTGTTAACAAGGCAAAGTCCCTTACGGGGAACTTGTCATGACATGAAGCGGTTGTATTATCTTCTCTGCTGGTGTGAGCCAGCAGAATGGAGGAAGGCATGTGGCTGCAGCAGCTGAGAGACAGATGCACCAATGTGACCCATTGTCTCATTAAGCTTTCAGTCCTTACTGTCCAGGGGCTCCATGTGTAGTCTGAGGGTATCTATAAGATTTGCTAAAGCCCTGAGGTATATACCATGTAGCTTTGCTCTTTTGGCACCAGAGAACTTTCTAGAACTTGATGGGGCCCAGCCTTGGTGGCAGGTGTGTCATAAGCTAAACCATATGCCCTCCCCCAATGCCACTCTGATTTCTTTCCTTGCCCAATCTCCTGCACTGCTGTCTGTCCCTGCCCTGTGCTTTCTCCCCAATCTGCTGCTCTGCTTCCTGCTCCCTGCACTGCCTGCCACTGTTTTCCCTGCTCCGTCCCTGATCTGCCACATGCCACACTCAGAGGCTGCGCATGCTACTTGTGGCAGAATGAGGTTAAAGCTCATCTCAGGGGCTAGTTTGAGACTGTGGAATGAGCTCCCCAAGTAATGAAGGCCTCAGACACCTCCTCACCTTCTTCATTTCTTTGACCTTCCCTTTTCCAGTATAAACATACAGTAACGTTCATGTGTGTGTGTGGTGAAGGTGCGTGGGTAGATGGCGGTGTGTGTGCATGGATAAAATAAAACAGATAAAAACCCACTCCCTTCCCTTTGCTTCTACCCTGGGAGAGGAGAGAGAGGAAACACGTGACCGGTGTCAGTCATTGCTTAATGAATCCTGAGAAAGAGCTCATATACTACAGTAATGAGGGCAGCATCAAACTACAAACTGTAGCAAACTACAGCTCAAACAAGAGTACATCATGAAACTAAACCAAACCAGTCTCTGCCAGTTTGCAAGCCTACGAGCAGTGATGCTGATCTCTCCCATCAGAGGGTCAGTGGCCATGAAAAAGTACCCTGCTGCACCTCTCTTGTGCCCCCCCATCTCTGCACTCAGCAGGGCCCACTGACTCAACCCACCTCATAGCTTGCCATTGCCGTTACCTGGGATATCCAGACTGTCCTTCACATTGCAACACTTCCAGAAGTGACACTTGAGCCAGGAGCCCTGGGAGAGGAGCTGCCACGTGACAACTGCCCCCCCTCCAATGGCAAGAGAGGTAGTGATGGGCTCCAGCGCTAACACCACTGTGGGCACCAGGGCAAAGAACCCGGCTGCATTCACAAGCTTCATGGCAGGGGCTGAATGACGGCTCGGCTCAGCTAGAGGTAAAAGCAAAACAGATAGAAGAAGAACGGGACTTCCTGGTACATCCGTGTGGTTTCATAATGTTGAAAGCACGGGGTGCCTTTCTGTTTCAGAACTGGTGTGTCATTCATACTGTGCCAAGATCTGGGTTGTCATCATGCTTTCATATCTGGGGATTAGCTCGAGGGCAGAACACTGCTGAGCTGGTTTTGGACGTGTGGGCGTGGAGAGTATTTATTTGGTCTACTCTTTTCTGCTCCTTTTCAGCCTCTAAGTAAGATTCCAGCCTAATGCATGTGCTGCTGTGGCAGGGGTCTTCACCTCTGGGCAGAGCTAATCCTCAGCCCCTTCAGCTCAATTTCACGAGGAGCTCAGTCCCTGATGAGTTGTGCAGGAGTGGAGTGTGCTCAGCATCTCCTAGATCAAACCTTTCTCTAGCTGGCACAGAGAAGGGTGGAAGAGTGCTGCTCCTTTTTAAAGTCCTCAGCAAAGCAGTTCCCTTGACTGCTCTGCCCAGGCAAGGTGTTTCAGGGATGCTGCAGAGCTCCACTCCCCAGGCCCCACATGGTTTGGGAGCAGAGGGAAATAAAATGTAATATTCCAGCTCAATAGCAAGACATGGCTATGGTTCAAACACAAGAAACAAATTCATCTCAGGGGAGAACATCTGAAACAATTTCCTCTGTAATATGTCAGTAAGAATGGGCAGCCATTTGTTTGTCCTACATAACCAGGTTGGACTTTCTTCAAAATAAAATGGGGAAAAGCCTAGATTATTTTTAAATCAAAGAATTAAGTTTCCATTAAAAAAAAAGATTTTGACTAAATCTTTTTTCAACTGAAGATCTTTCCATCAGAAGAATTGCGAGCAGCTTTATATACTAGTCATAACTTGAGCTCAAGAGTCAGTGTTTCCGGTGCAACAGTAAGTGATTTCACTATCAGCTACAGCAGACCCGGAGTGAGAGCTCTTTCACTCTCCTGAGGTGAAGGTGGAGGGGGAAAGAGGATAGGCACTGAACGGAGAGGAGATCAGTAGGAAAGAAGAGGAGAAGGGAGATAAGAGCAGCAGGAAGAGTGAGGAGACAGAAGGAGAGTGTGTGAAACAGGGTAGGGAAGCAGAATGAAGAAGAAATACAAAAAGGAGACCAGGACCTAGTAGGAAGAGGTGATTGGAGCATGCCCATTCATTTCCTAGCCTATCGCTAGGTGGTCTAACAAGAAAGCGAGAGAGAGAGGCAGAAAATCCCACTGGACGTTTTGAGATACTTGAATGAGCGTATGAGAATTTCAGGTTGAACTTTTTGTTGCTGAATCTTCTGCTTGCAACTGATTTCTAGTTTTACTTTATTTCCACAATATGTTCTGTGCTGGACAGCATGGCAGTGTGTTGAGTCGTACTGTTTGTCGCTATATTGGGGAGAATACAACAGAGCAGGATGGGGGATGGAGCACTGAACTGGGGTTCAGGGGACATGGAATTTATTCCTGCCTCTGCTATAGGCCTGTTATGGGAACTTGAGCAAGGTATTTCTTCTCTCTCTGGCTCAGTGCCCTGCCTTTAAAATAGGGATAATGAGATAATGGTGTTCTGTGTAAAGTGCTTTGAGACCCATGGATTGGCATCCATGGGAATGGATATGAGAGGGATATGAAGACAGAGAGAGATATGAATTGTTATTGCTATTGAAAAGATAAGTTGCAGAGATTTTGGTACAAGTGTTCACAGCCACACAGAGAGGAGGTATACAGGTGTGTTGTCTGGTCA
Source organism: Alligator sinensis (assembly GCF_000455745.1). Classification (NCBI taxonomy): domain Eukaryota; kingdom Metazoa; phylum Chordata; order Crocodylia; family Alligatoridae; genus Alligator; species Alligator sinensis. The sequence continues at coordinate 1,235,445 of NW_005842102.1, read as the reverse complement.
AAAAGTTCTTGGTGGGTACATGACTGTCTGCAAGGGAAATAGAACCAAAATACTTCAGATCATGAAAAGGATAATCAGACCTCAGGGTTAAGTTTTTTTCTCCTGTGAGTCAGATCCAAAACCTATCGGAGTCAACAGGAGGATTAGCCTGGATTTCAGCAGGCTTCAGATCAGACCTTAGGTACTTGTAATATTCTCTAACAAAGGATGGTAGATTACCTGCACTGATCTCAACATTCGCAATCCCTGTACGCTTTGTACCTTGAGTAAGTAGTGTATAACAGCCCTAGGGTCCCAAACTCCCTGGTCTAGCCATGCCTCCACTGACCTTTACTGCCTATTCCTTTGGCCAAGGCCACCTTTCAGCACCCGTGATGGTGACGTTGATTTTGATTTTCGTTCAGCACCCCGGACAGCTCTCATGTCTTCTCACATCTGTGTTTCCAATTAACACTCTTGAAAGAAGAGTTCAGGATCTGGCCCTAACGAGGCATACCTTTCTCCATAGCAAGGAGTCCTTCCGCAACATGAAGCCCACAGGCAAACAGCTCAGACAGCTGCAAGTTTCTTCTCTCCGTTTGTGTCCTTCACAGTTTAAAGGGGTGTCCACTCTTCCAAGGCATAGTGAGCACCAAACATGCATGGTTGATAAGGACACCTCTCTTCCATGCCCACCTCCCTCAGAAATACACCTTTGTCCAGTTGTCCTAACAAAGATACAAGGTAGTTACTTAAGATCCTTCAATGCATGGCTTAGGTTGGTCTGATTCTCTATTACCATACACTTTTGTGGAGTCAGTTATACCCGTGCGAAGTGGGTGCACAGGCTGCTGTTCTGACTCAATAGCGTTATACACTTGCTTTGCATTGGTGAACATGAATAAAGAGAGTGCTGAGCAATGAAGATTCAGAGCCCTCCTCTCTAAAGCATCCCCACAGCCTCCTCAATGGAGTACAGTTTATGAAGCTGGAAATGTCATTACCACTATAATGGACATAGTACACAGAATAGGAATTTGACTGATATAATTCCACATGTGCTACTCAATTCCACTGGCTTAGCAGAAGGAGGAGAGGTTAACATGCACTGCAGTTTAGAAGGCTGGATTGTGGCAGTGCTGGTCTTAAAGATATCTGGAGAAAGAGGGCAAGGGCAAGAGGCAAATATTTTTGTTATATTGCCATTTTATTCAAAATCCCCAAACAAGATGAGGTCTCTGTTGTGCTAAGCAAGTACAGATACCTAATCAGATATAGTTTCTGTCCCAAAAAACCTATAAGTTATGTTACTTTTCTTTTACCTATCCTCTTATGATTATTTTGCTTATTTAAGCAGATTGGTTGCCAGATAAATAGAGAGGGAACAAAAGTTAGAGGAAGGAAATTAAATTCACAGTTTCTTGTCTATCAAGTTTTAGTCACACACTGCTCAACTGTATCCTCACAGCTCCTCTCTAAGGCAGATAAGCATTGTTAGCTATAAGTTGAGGATGAGGAAATAGAAGTCCTGGTTGCTGATTCTCACAGTTATTGTTATACCAAAGAGCCCTCAGCAATGTTAAGATATGGAAGTGGAAAATTAGTATTGCTGCTACAAAAAGGAATTCCCCATCTAGTATAGTGCAGTAGGTGAGAGGAGGAAATCCTTCTGTTCTTGCTTCTTTTTCACACCCAAAGCGTCCTTCCCTGCTACCTGGATCCTGTGTTGTCATTTACCTGTGCAAAGTGAGTGCAAAGTGGGTGATAAATGCTTTCAAACCAGGTTGGCCACGTTTTATATTCCCTTTGAACAGGGTAAGTCAGTGACCACGTTCACTACAAGGCAGTGGAGACTTAGACTCTCAGAAGTCAAGCCCATCTCAGGTCTTGCCTCCACAGAAAAAAATTAAAGTATATGTTAGTATACATGGGTGGATCTAGGATTTTTAAAAGGGGTTGCAGACTATTTGGTGCATCATCCCACATAACACAATACATTTTTCTCTAAAGGAAATGAGATGCTTTATGAATATGCTAGGGATGTAGGGCTATATTCCCTACCTTCCCTTCCCTTTGAAGCCATCTCTCAGAAGGCTGACATTGATGAAGAAATCCAACATTTCCTCAAATGTGCAAATGCAGCCTTTGGATGCCTGAGGAAATGGGTATTAGAAGATCACGACACCAGATTCAAAACCAAGCTCATAGCTTATCAAGCAATCATGCTCCCCACCTTACCATATGGAGCTAAGACGTGGACAGCATACAGGAGACACCTCAAGTCACTGGAGAAGTACCAGCAACACTGCCTGCAGGAGATCTTCTGAATCCAGTGGGAAGATAGATGCACCGACTTAGCATCTTCTCGCAAGCGAACTCCACGAGTATTGAGGCAATGATCATCCAACATCAACTTCACTGGGTCAGCCCTGTCATCCAGATGTCCAACTCAAAACTTCCAAAGCAGGTTTTATTCTCTCAGCTCAGTAAGGGTGTACACTCAAGAGGAGGGCAGAGAAAGTGCTTCAAGGGCATCCTCAAGGCCAACTTAAAAAATTGGAAGAACCACATCAATTCATGGGAGACTATCACCTAGGGCCACCCCAAATGGAGGAACAGTCTGTTGCAAGAATCTCAGTACTTTGAAACCTTACGATAACAACAGGAAATGGAAAAGCGGGAGCAGCAGAAACAGTGTTTTATGGACTGAATCAAGAATCTGGAACCACCCACCCCATTCAGAAACACATGCCCAAGTCGCAGCAGAGTCTATTAGTCCTGGATCAGCCTCATCAGCCATCTTCGGACCACAGATAAGATAATCATGGAAGACAATCATCCTTGACTGTGAAGGATTGCTGAAGAAGGAGGGCTATATTATTCTGTTTAAAATAAAGGCAAAAGCAGATATAACTTTATTGGAATATGCATTAGTTTGCTTTAATATGTATAAAAAACTAGGCAAAAAGAATCAAAAGATGCTGTATCATTAGCAGTATAGTAATTGGAGTTAAATGGACATCTCTTTCAGATCCATAAAACAAAATGTAGCCTTCTTAAGCATTTTGGTAGGGCATCCAGTGCTTCGCTGAAAGTTATTTCCACATCTGAGTTAGCATTCATCTGAGTAAATGTTTTTAGCTAGAGTTAACAACAGTCTGTAATATTGTTAGGAGTTACATTATCAGGTGCAGCTTAGAGACAGCAGTATTGCAACAGAAAGGATAGCTTGATTAGTGGAATATCAAGACCATTAAAAAAGAAAGCATGTTGTTAATACCTGTCGAAGGAATTATTTAGAAAGAATCCGGTAGATTATAACGAGCCACAACATCAGTTGAACCTCTCACTGCTGCCTGAATAAAAAT
>NW_005842102.1:1230698-1232088 GCF_000455745.1 Alligator sinensis | reverse complement strand
AGGAATCAAAGGGGATTTCTACTGTACCACTTTACCCTCCTGGATCTGCCCCTGCTAGTATATAACAATTGCAAGGCATAATAGCATTATAACCAGTTCTTATACTAGTCTAGCTATTCCTTTATGGGAATGGAACTTACTACACTGGTGAACATGTTTTTCTACCAGTACATCTGGGTTTTACTGATATCACTATTTAGGTTAAAAAAAATCATGCCCCTAAGTGCAATACAGAACAGTAATACAAAAATGGCAAGTCAATCAGGCCTCAGTGAGTGCTCTAAGCTAGCCGTGTATGTCCTAGTAGAGCTGGGTAGAGCTATTTAATGGAGGGTTTTGATAATTTTTTTTTAACATGTGGTGTCCTTGTGATTTGGAATGAAAACCCAAAGTTTTAAATTCTCTGTAAAGGAGGCAGGAGCCCCAGAATAGGATCAGTCTGCAGTGGGGGACTGATCTAGGGTGTGGGTAGCATGGACTGTGCCTGGATCATGACAGTCCTTGTGCTGGGCTGGGCTGGAGCTGCATACCCTGGGTCCCTGACTTCCAGGCAGTCCGTATCCATGTAGCAGGCTGCACTGGGGCCATGGACCCTGGAAGCCCTAGTGTTCTGACTCTGAGGCAGTCTGTCTGGTAGGCTGTCCCAAAGCCAAGGACCCCAAAAGCCCTAAGAACCTGGGCCGCCAAGAGATATGACCCTGTGGGAGCTAGGAACTTCTGGCTTCCTATGAGCCTACCTGGTGAGTGACAGGGAGCTGGCTGAGAAGCTGGGAGGGAAACCAGGAACATTTTTTAACCTGCTTGGGCTCTGCCAGAACCTGGAAATCAGACCACTGCCACCAAAGGGTTAAATTTTGGGAAATCGGGGAATCCAGATTTTTTAAAAAAATAATTTGTTGGAATTTTTCCAGCTAGTTCAACTTTGTGGTCAAGTGGTCAAGCTTCTGCTTCTCTTCATTTAGCTCTGATGAACGCTAGGGGGCATGTTGTTCAAGGTTTTAGAGCTCAGCTGAGGAGGCAAAGCAAGGGAAAAATCTTTGCAAAGAATTTACTGCCCTGGTTGGAAACAATGTAAGAAGGGAAAGAAAAAGAGAAGGGAGCCCAGGACTCCTGTGAGCAGCGCTGATGGTTTGTGTTACAGTGCGATTCCAAACTGCCCGGTCAGCAGGAGTGCTGAGACCTTGGCCAGTATGCGTGCAGGTAAAGGCATGATGGGATCTCAGCATCAGCATCAGCAATCCCTCAGTTGAGAATGATTGTTTTCCACGATTGCCTTATCTCTGGGTCTGTGGGTGGCTGATGAGGCCAGTCTGGGATCAACAGGCTGTATTACAACTCAGGCATGTGTTTCCATGCAGGGCAGGTGGGCAAATGTCAGCATAAGCCTGTG
>NW_005842102.1:1216808-1230667 GCF_000455745.1 Alligator sinensis | reverse complement strand
TTCCCTCTTTAACACATAGGTACAATCCACAGAGGCTGCAGAGCCTGTTACCACATGCCCTTCTTTTTATTCAGATTCATCATCCCAATGTGAATAGGGCTTGATTTGGTCTGCAACGTGCTGTTTCTGCTGCTCTTACTTTTCCGTCTCCTGTTGTCATTGTAAGGTTTCATAGTACTGAAATGCTTACAACAGACTGTTCCTCCATTTGCGGCAGTCCTGGGAGATAGTCTCCCACGAATTGATGTGGTTGTTGTATTTTTTTAAGTTGGCCTTGAGGACGTCCTTGAAGTGCTTTCTCCACCCTCCTCTTGAGTGTATGCCCTGACTGAGCTGAGAGAATAAAACTTGCTTTGGAAGTCTTGAGTCAGACATCCAGGTGACATGGCTGGCCCAGTGAAGCTGATGTTGGATGATCATTGCCTTGATGCTCGTGGTGTTCATTCGCAAGAGGGCATTAAAGGTGGTGCATCTATCTTCCTACTGAATTCAAAGGATCTTTTGCAGGCAGCATTGATGGTACATCTCCAGCAACTCAAGGTGTCTCCTGTACGTTGCCCATGTCTCAGCTCCATATGGTAAGGTGAGGCTCACGACTGCTTGATAAACCATGAGCTTGGATTTGAATCTGATGTCACGATCTTCAAACACCCATTTCCTCAGGTGTCTGAAGGCTGCACTTGCACATTTGAGGCAATGCTGGACTTCATCAGTGTTACCCTTTTGAAGTAAGGAAGATGCTCAACATTCTCCTATCTCACCCTGAACCTGAATTACTGGAGCTGGGGGCTGCTCATTAAGAATTTGTTGATGGAGGACCTTAGTCTTCTGAATGTTAAGCGTTAGTCCCATTTTCTTATATGCCTTCGTAAAGATGTTGATGATTGCCCAGAGGTCCGCTTCTGCATGAGCACACACTTCAGCATCAGTATACTGGAGCTCAGTGATTGAGTTTGGGGTGGTCTTGGTTTTGGCTTGGAGTCGACTTTGGATCTAATGCATGATTCACACAGTCATGCCTCCTGCCATGTCACATGATCAAGGCCCCTGGGGTGAGGCATGGAGTGGGGCTGGGGCTGGGGCTGGGGTGTGGGATGGAGCTGTGGCACACATGCACATGGTGCCCCCTGCCTCCCATTGCCCTCCCCCAACTCCCCCCAGCTCCAGGCAGCTACCAGCCTGCAACGGGAAACCTGCAGTTTTCTCTTTTAAAGAAGAAAATCCATGTTTTTCCACAGCAAACGGAAAACCCGGATCCCTGCTTCTCACATAGACTTCTCTGCACAAACCTGCACCTTCTTGCCTTTCTGCTCATGGCTTGCTGCTGCCTGTTTTTTTTTTTTCCCCCCCAGCAGCATTTTGTAAGAGGAGATCAGGTCATTGCCCATTTTAAACACAAAGCGGCAGCTGCAGGGAGAGGCTCTCTCTGACGCACTTCAGGCTTTTTAAAGAGTGTGTTTGTGGTGGGCTTTATCCAAACACAGGGCCAGGTTGCACTTCACAGACAGCACCAGGAACTGCCGGGAGGGCAGTGACTCACCGGAAAGTGTTGAAGGACCTTTCCTTAATTTGAGGGTAGCAGTTACACTAGACATCAAACATAATTCAGCACTGTGCGAACATTTCTTAATCTTTACAATGCCCCAGTGTGGTAGGAGAGAGTCAGTGTCTCCATTCAGCAGACGGGGAAACTAAAGCCTAGAGAAAGGAAGTCAGTCACCTACGATCCTTACTCCAGTTTTCATCTCTAAGAGACAGCAGCTCCATTCTGTGTCTTTGCAATGAAGGCCAAATCCCACAGTGTTTTCTGAGGCAAAAACTCTGGTCAAGATTTGCCTGGAAGAGGGCTACAAGTTACAGCTCTAGCTGAAGAGAGGGGGGCCACCAAACTACTGTGCATGAGAGCATGGGGGCAAAGTGCCAATGGCTTCAGTCATTTATGACTTCCCTATGCACCTTGTACTAATTTATTTCCCAGGTAGGTTATTTCTGTGGTAGGGGATTTACGTTTTTGGTTTTTTGCCTGGGCCCATCGGCTCTGGTTCTTTCCAAGCTACTTGGACTGTTCCGTCATGCTTTTCTCCTGTTTTTCCCCAGATCAGATCGTCACCTATGTAAACTGTAGCACACTCTATATCAACACACGTGTGGTGGATTTCCCTGTTCTGTGGTTTTTTTGTGTTCTCAGGCTGAGGGACCCCACAGCTCAAATATCCTGGTTTTGCAGCATGCAGAAACTTTTTTAGGTGTTAAAAATCCAGCCTGTGCTTTTCTTTTGCTCCATTGATGTTGCACTTGGATAAGGTGAGGCAGGAACTGGCTCCAGATTAAAGAAATAACATTTGGTTCACAGAGGTGGTGCAAACCTGAAGCCCCCATTCGTGCTAGTGAGGTTTGTGGGTGCCCAGGTCCTCTAGTAATCGGACCATGGATAAGCGAGTCGTCCTCTTCCTCTTTCTTTTCCTCTCTTCTTTCACCTGCCTCACTTCTGGAGTAGGAGCAGGACAGGCTCTTTTCATAGTGCTCGCATGGCTGAGAGCCTGACTTTGCTGCCCCCAGTCTCTCCTGAACTCCGCTGAAGGCAGTGGACTTGTACCTGGTTAGACCTGGGGGTTGATCAGCACTAGGCTCAATGTCGCTGTCACGCTTGGCCCATTTGATAGTATCAAATCTGCTGAGACTTTCCCTGAAATTGATTTTTAGGCTGTTTTTCTCTCCTTCCCATCCACTGGCTACTCATGATAAAAGCAAAGCGATATATCAGCAAATGCTTGCAAGCCAGAGGCACTCCTGATTCGACTCTTCTTTCTGAGTGCAAGGCTGAATCAGGGAAGCCTGAGCTGAACTGTGGTCTACAAAAGCTGAGATAAGGGCTCTAGGCACTAGCTGCCTCAGTTAACTTGTTGACATCAATACACACTGTAGGCAAGTCTATGGGCCTCGTTGCTTGGCAACTTTTGATTCCATGATGTTGGTGGGAATGGATCAGTGGAGGAGAGTGGGGCAGATCAAACTGCAAATAAGAACATAGAGAGATCTCCTAGACATGAACAGAGCTGTGTGGACACATCACCGACATGAAGCTTTCCTGACACTAGAGATCATGAGTGCAGATGCTTTCCCTTGATAGTATCACATATGCTACATCAGGGGTGGACAACATGTGACATGAGTGCCACAAGTGGCATGGGTAGCCTCTGTGTTGTGGCATACGGCAGGTCAGGGAGGGGACAGGCAGCACAATGGCAGATAGGGCAGGAAGCAGAAAGCAGAGCAGGCAGGGAGCACAGGGCAAGAAGAAACTAGAGCAGCAGATTGGGCAGGGGATGGGAGTGGCACTCGGGCAGGGGATGGGAGTGGCACTCAGGGAGGGTGAAACACTAATTTGTGGCATGCCTGCCAAAAAGGTTGGCCCCCCACTGGGCTACACCATGGCATTGCCCCTTATGACTAAGTGCCGACTGGCTTGGGAAACTTCCTAAAGGCACAAGTCAGCTCCTTGGTGAATGAAGCTCCATAATAATACATGGCCTTCCTGAAGCATCTTTCTCTGGAGGATCTCAAGTGGCTTTACAAACACCTCAGTGCCCTCAGAGGCAGGCAATTATGACCTCCCTTTTGCAGGTTGGGAAGCCAAGGCATGGAGAGATGAAGAGGCCTTGCAGCAGGTCAGTGGAATAGCCAGCGGAAGAGCCCAGTTGTCCAGACTCCCAGATCCCCTGGCTCTAGCCACCATGGTGCGTTGCCACAGCAGAGTACATTGGATCACCTGCCTCCATATATCACCATTACACCCCTGGCTAAACGAAACGCTGTCAGCACAACCCCAAACTATAGAGATGAGCTGAGATTTTTTGTCACTTTGGAGGAGCTGGCTTTCCAGTTCCCATGCATTTTAGTGGGGGAGTGGGAAGGACATGGGAGGGTGGCCAGGCTGTGTGAATCCATTCCCAGATGCAGAGTTGCCCTATTCTCTTTCTCTTGAACTGATTTGGAGCCCCGGCATGTCAGAGGCCTGTGCAGAACTCACTGATTAATTCAGGTGGAAACTGTTTCGTGCCAACACGGGTGTTTTATGTTGCTGGGAAAGCTGATAGGGGGCCTCAGGTGTCTAATGGTGTCACCCAAGACCCAGATGCAAATAAATAATAGAGCCACCTGCGGGCCATGCAAATTTGAGCTGGCTGGAGTCCTAGAGAAGTGGACCAACTGCTGCAGTAACTGAAACAAGACCGTAACCCCACAGCAGGGCGGGGTGGAAAGGTGCATGGCGTATTAACAGCCTGGCCTCTTACCCCTGGCTACAACAGAGCCTGCCTGGCATTGCTGCTTCTTCATACATAATCATCAGCAACAATTACCAGTGGGAGTCTGATTTCAGGGTCTGTGTTGTGCAAGATGAATAATGTACCAAGCTGAATCAGTACAGCCAGAGGACGAACTATCAGGTTACACTTGTAATGCTGGAAATTCCATTTTGACTTGTAAACCAAGTATCTGTGGTATGGAAGTCATTTGTGGTTTAGTGGTTAGACAAGGGGACTAGGAGTCAGGGCTCCTGGGATCTCCTTCAAGGGTCCGTCGCTCTTGGGTAAGTCGGGTCCTCTGGGCTTTTGCTTCTTTGTCTGTAATATGGAGCTAAGAGCTAGGTTTAGTTGCTACAGATGTAGCTCATGCCTGTAAATTGTGGCTTCTAGGTTTAGTCCAGAATCCCAACCTTAAGAGTCAGTTTGCATATGGTGGTCACAGAACTTGGGTCTGGAGCCACAGCTTCCTGTTATGTTCCCCCAGTCATCCTAGAAGCAGCAGGAGGACAATCATTTTTAGGCAGTCCTTGCTGTTTGCATATCAGGGGCTTTTACTGGAGACAGAGAGAGGCATTGGATGAAATCTTGAAGTCACTACAAGTTTGCCAATGACTTCAGTGGGGCTAGGATTTTGCCCATGATTTTTTCAGTTAAATTTCCCTTGAAAAGCAATAATTTGGGGGTGCAAATGAAGCCAATATGAATGAGGTTTCAGTGAAATCCCAAACTTTGTTGAAAGTTGTGGTGGTTTGGGGAGGGCTGACTGTACCTCTGTTATCTTGGTAATAATACAGGGAGGGAGAGATGAGGCAACGGTAACTGTGAAAGGACTAGGGACAAAATCCTGCCCTTTGGGAAGTCACTGAGAATTTTGCCGTTGATTTCAGCGGAGCCAATATTTAACCCTTGAGATTTAACTTAGCCATATTAATTGGATCCGTGTTTGTAAAGTGCTTGGGGTTCTTGGCATGAGAACTGTTTGACAGGTGCCGCTATCTTTGAGTCGGGTGAGAACCAGAACCTTGGGTCTGAGAACGGGGACCCTACCTCGGAGCCGTCCCCGGCTTGGGGCTTCTGCAAAGTTTCACTGCAGCATCTTTGGCCCATATCTGGTTGTGAAGGAAAAGTAATTGTAGGTCAGTAAGACCTAAGTATCGCAGAGCTGCTCTTTGGACTGTACCCCCAGCCAAATAGATGCCTCTATGTCATTTCCACTGTTCCAGCTGTACCTTTTGGCCAAAGAGACACTACAGAGTGGCTTTAATCAGCAGCACTGGTTGGGTTTCAGGAGAAAGTAACCGCTTGCTGCCATGTGTTCCTCTCGTAATTGTTACCCTGATTTGTTCTGACAGGTCAAATCTGGTTCCCCTCAGAATGTGACGGAGGTTGCACGGAGCTGAGCTCCCTGGGTTGTGAGCCTGGGAGGAAGAGGGACCAGCAAAGGGCATTGCTCTGCTTCCCCCACAGAACAAAGCCTGGACGGCACAACCTCACCTTGAAGGGCTCCTAGGGGCTGCCTTTGTTACTGAACCTTCTGGAAAGGTCGGTAAACCGAGTCTGCTGGTTCTGAATGCCTGGAAAACCTGGGGATCAGCAAGGATGCTGCTGCCCTGAACTTTGAGCTTGGCAAATCCTGTGGCTTCCTGGCAGAAATGAAGCCAGGGCTCTAATTTCAGCCCCTTCCAGCAATCCCAGTAGGAATACTTCTCTGCACTGAAGGCAAATGCCCCCACCTGCCTGTCTACTCCCATGTAGCCTGGAGAGTTGGGCTTTGGTTTGAAACCACCCAGGCTTGTCTGCTTCCTTGCAGTTGACCATGGGTTGTGCAATCTGCTCCCCCCTGGTGGAAATCTGGGATGTGACAACCAAGCAGCCTGGCACCAGCTACATGGAGCTTTCTGTCTTTCCCAAGGCTCGATCTGAGGGTTTCCAGCCCACCTCTGGCCTGTGCTCTGTTGCTTCCTTCTCCAATGCAGAGGACTGCTCTGAAGAAGCCCCCATGGCTAATCTGTCTCGGGACAATGGTGCTGACACAGAGTGAAGCCCCAAGATAGCTGTCTATAAAAATAGCATCGTAGCTGTTGTGTTGGGCTGGAAGTTGGGGTATGTGTGGCTTGTAATGACTTGGGGGATGTGCGCTATTCACAGCCATTCCTATGGAACCAAGTCACAAAGACTTTTTACCACTGTGGGCCTGATACTTCACTGCCTCACATCACGCATCACCGTTCGCATCAGTGCAGAGTGAGCCTACGAACATTACCAGAGCAAAGGAAATTCAGACCCAGAGGAAGGGCCTGATTTTGATTTCCCCCAGCATTACACTGCTGTAATCCATGGACTTTACTGAATTTACCCTGATTCACCCGGATTTAAATGAGAACAGAATCAGGCCCTGAATCGCTTATTTAAGAGAAACAGCAGGTGCTTGTATTAAGAATTAAGTTCAACTGTACAAGAAGTCTGGAGTCATCTTCCAGCTAGAAAGGGTGCAATGCAACACAACAGAAGAGATTACATTCATTGGCTGGTTAAATGATTCCTCAGGCCAGATGTTTACTTCTTCTTTTGGAGACCTGCTCAGTCTCTTGCAGATGTCTCATCCGCTGTTTTTTCTTTTCTATCTAGCCTGAGCTCAGGAACAACATTAAAGAACATTGTGAAGCTTTCCAAGTTCCCCTTTGTTGGATCAGTCAACTGCCAGGTTCAGCCAATTATTTCCTTTGCACTCTGATTGCTTCTGCATGTCAAAGGAGTGATGTTGAGAGTAGTACTTCCACAGACACAAGTGACATGTACTTGTTAGTAGGCCTGTGCAAGTGGCTAGTGTTTGCTTTGGATTCAGATTTGGCTCATTTGGTGGACAGTGATTCGATTAAATGATTTGCATCACTGTCCTGAATCGATTAGGCTGAATCTGATTTGGAGATTCGGCTGCTGTTGAATCAGCTGAATCTCCAAATCACGCAGGCTCCATCCCCCGCTTGCTCTTCCAGCCCCAGCAGTGGCTGCCCCACCTGCCCCAGCTCCTGGCACTTTGAAGAAAAAAAAAAAAGCCCCCACTCATTGGCTACTGCCTGGCAGGGGGCGATTCCCTACTGCCCCCCATTGTCCCATGCTGCATGGAGGGGCTTTGCCATGAGCCCCACTCCCCTTCCCGCTGTCCTAGTCCCCCTCATGGCTGCCAGGCCTGCCCCAGCTCTGGCCCTTTCAGAAAAAAACTCCACAAAAAGCCCTGACTTACCGGCTCCTGCTCGGCAGGGGGCAATCCCCACTGCCCCCCCACTGCCCCACATTGTGTGGGGGGCTCTGCATGAGTCCCCAGAAGCCCTGAGGCCGCTGCAGGAACTGGCGAGCTTGGAGGTTTTTTGTTGTTTTTTTTTCTTAAAGGGCTGGAGCTGGGGCGTGCTGGTGAGTGCAGGGTTTTTTTCCTTTTTTGAAGGGACAGACCAGGGGCAGGTGGGGCAGCCATGGGTGGGGGGGCAGGCAGGGGATAGGGCCTGGCAGGGGTCCCCCCTGGTCCCCTCCTCCAGCCCCCCCTCCCCCACCCCCTACTTACCAGCTCGGAGTCCAGGTCCAGCTCCCTGCTGCAGCGGGCAGGGACTGCCCGAATCACCGAAGCTCTCCAAATCTTTTCCAAAATGATTTGGACCTTTTAATTAGTCCCTTGATTCAATTTGGATTCGGAGATTTGGCCTCCGAATCAGGCCGAATCTCCTCCGAATTGAATCAGCACCCGAAGCTTCGCACAACCCTGCTTGTTAGTTCAGGGACAGAGTGACAGAGGAGAGGTGTACTTTCTGATTTATGGTATTTGAAATATGGTTTCCTCTGTTAGTTTAGCTGTTTCACTGCGTATGTAAATGAATAACAGGAATTAATCATACTTAATACATTCCACTTCAGCATTGCTTTTCTTTAACTTGAGTGTTTCAAAATACACTACAAGTGTCTGCTAGTGGTGCTTCACATCATTTCCCTGAGGTAGGATAGCTTATTTTACAGATGGATAGCCAAAATCAAATCACCAGGAAGAGTCATGAACAGAGCCTAGGAGTCCTGTCTGTCAGTCCCTGATCTCAGTATTAGATGCTATCACATTGGTATCAAATGGTCTCCCTGGGCAGAAGCAGTCTTCCTATGCCTGCATAAGAGATTGCTGTGTTCTGGGTTCCAATTTCCAGTCACTTTTTTCAATGGAGGGCTAGAAAGCTGAGAACATAGTGCTGGGCAAACCTGCCAAATAACTTAGAGATGGAGGAATTCAAGATTGCTCTAAGGGGAAGTTAGTAACATTAGATCCCTTCTCCTAGCAATGGCAACTTCTTCATAGATAATAGAAATGAAGAAATTTGCTTCTGTTGCCCAAACTCACACAGCAGGTGAACTGTAGAGCTGGTAACAGAACCCAGGAGTCCCAACCCTAACCATTAGCCAATGCTTTCTTCCCATTTATATCTCAGTTCACGTATTCTTATCAGCATGACAGTATTTTCCTTTTAGCTTCTGTTAATAAACACTCATGTGTCATGCAGTGTAATCTGCCATCGTGTAAGCATCTATTTTATGATTGCATTCATCATGGAGAAGCACCTGGTACAATCTCTCCATTTCCGTAAACTCAGTGTTTAAGCACAACCCATGGATGCAGGAACATGCCCTCTAGCACCAGAGAGTAATCCAAGCGCATTTACCCTGCAGATACTTTTTTTTTTTTTTAAATATATTTCTATATATGTAAGGGACACTGCAAATGATCTCTTCTCCAGGTGCCATTGTATAGAAAACAGTTGGGGATGAGGAGAGGAGGGGCTGGTCCAGTGATTTATCACTGAGGGTATATGTCAACCTGAGCTTTCTCCACTCCACAGGGGAACCCCCAAGTCATGTAGGCCCAAATCCTTTCCCACTGAAACTACTGGAGTTATCCCAAGGGGTACTTTGGTGACGTGTCTCCTTTGCCCAGGGATTTTGAAAACATATTAGTTAAATATTATTTAATTGCAGGCCGTGTGCTCAGTGCTGGACCCAAAGAAGGTCCCTATCATAATACCTGTTTTTTGGGAGGAAAGGAGAGGGCACAAGGGAACATGAGCTTTTGATGCTCTTTCTTTCTCACTTTGTCTTCTGTTTTGCTGGCTTCGGTCCTGAGCTGATCTTGTCCACGATAGCTAAATGGCTGTGTAACTCATATGGGATGCTGATGTAAACCATTGTAACAGATCAGAATTATGCCCTTTGTAACCCTACCAGTGGTTCTATCCTGGTACTGCAGTTTACACCAGAACTAATGACAGGGTGAAAAGCAACCTGTTTAAATTTGCTGATGATACCAAAATTTGGGGTGAGGTGGGCACGCTGGTAGGGAGGGAAAGACTGCAGCAAGACCTGGATAGGTTGCAGGGGTGGGCTAACAAAAACAGGATGCGTTTCAATACGGACAAGTGCAGGGTGCCGCACTTGGGCAGTAGTAACCAGCAGCACACTTATAAGATGGGAAACTCCCTTCTTGAGAGCACGGAGGCAGAAAGGGATCTTGGAGTCATCACTGACTCCAAGATGAACATGGGCCCACAATGCGAGGTCACGGTCAGCAGGGCTAACTGGACCTTATTGTTCATCCACAGGTGCATCTCAAGTAGGGCCAAGGAGGTGATCCTCCCCCTCTATGCAACACTGGTCAGGCCACAGCTGGAGTACTGTGTCCAGTTCTGGGCACCCCACTGCAAGAGGGATGTGGACAACATTGAGAGGGTCCAGAGGAGGGCCACCTGCATGATCCAGGGACAGCAGGGCAGACCCTACAATGAGAGGCTATGGGACCTGAACCTGTTCAGCCTTCACAAAAGAAGGCTGAGGGGGGACCTGGTGACCACCTAGAAACTCACTAGGGGGGACCAGAAGGGTTTGGGGGAGACCTTGTTTCCCCTAGCGCCCCCGGGATAACAAGGAATAACGGCCACAAGTTGTTGGAGAGTAGGTTTAGGTTAGACATCCGTAAGAACTACTTCACAGTCAGGGCGGCTAGGATCTGGAACCAACTTCCAAGGGAAGTGGTGCTGGCTTCTACCCTGGGGGTCTTTAAGAAGAGGTTTGATGCCTACCTGCCTGGGGTCATTTGAGCCCAGTTTTCCTCCTGCCCAGGCAGGGGGTCGGACTTGAAGATCTACAAGGTCCCTTCCGACCCTACCTCTATGATTCTATGATAATCTGTGCCTTTGAGGAGGACGTAGACTTTCAGGAGGAAATAGTAGCCAAGCATGTCTTGTTGCTTCCAGAGAACACAGAATGATTTCAAAGAGGCTGAACCCATAAAACCCTTGGAGCTTTTAGAAGATGCATCTTCATTTCCTTCTGTCTGAGGCAGATGGCTTGAAGTGAAAGTATAAAGGTCTTCCAGTGAGTGGCACCATGAGCAGTACCTCTAAAATTCTCCCCATTTTATAACAGAAGAAGGAATCAGAGAATCAGGCTGGTTTGCTGTTAGGGGAACATGACAATATTGTGAACACTGACTGCAGAGAACAAGATTGTTATTCTCAGTAAGAGGAACTATCTTTTTATGTCTACAGGTAGCAAGCTAATGCAGTACAGACAGTCCTTGGACTTAAGACACAGTTGGTTCCTGAAAACATCTTAAGTCAAAACTTTCTAACTTGGAACCAATTTTCTCATAAGAAACAATGTTATAAATGGAGGATTGGTTCCTGAACCAAGACCTGATCCCCTGTTTTCACCAAAAATACCCCAGAATTTTGTACTCGATCAATTATAGATGAGTAATATAGCTACATTAATGTATTTATATTGTAAATAGCAATCATATTGATTTGGAAGGACTTCTTTGAGGTGACTTTGCTGGACATTTTGAAGGCTTCTTGCTTGGACTTTTTGAAGGTTTCTTGGCTGGAGTCTTCTCAGGAGTCTTGGCTGCAGGTTTTTCTGGAGTCTTTTCTGCTTTCTTAAAGAAAGTGTCCAAGGAAGTTTAGACAGATGTTCTCCAGGGAGATGAGCGATGCAGCGAACTTGTTCACTGGCATGGCATTGCATCGGATCAAGCGTTGTAAGTTGAAACCGGTGTTGTAAAGTTGAAACAGGGTGTTAATTTATAAACGTTGTAAGTGTGAAACGTTGTAACTCAAAACTTTGTAAGTTGAGGACTGCCTGTAATGACAAATGTGAATTTGAAGTCCATCCCCATGGACTTGTAACCACAGCTACCTCATTAGTAGATGAACCACAAAGCCAAATTACACTTTCCTTACTCATTGTGGGCTAGAAGGGGAGGAAAAAGAAAGTCTTCCCAACATCTCTAATGGTGAGAGACGACTGTAAAATCACTGACTTCTGTATGAATCAGGTCCTATTTACTGGCTTAAGCCAAATGACAGTTTCCTTACTCATTGTGGGCTAGAAGGGGAGGAAAAAGAAAGTCTGCCCAACATCTCTGATGGCAGTCAGACAGACGACCGTAAAATCACTGACTTCTGTATGAATCAGGTCCTATTTACTGGCTTACCAGCTCTCCTACAGTGAACTGAAGTGAAAAAAGGGCAACATACTTCAAGCAGGATGCAGATAAATTGGAGAGAGTCCAGAAGACAACAATGAAAGTGATAAGAAATTTTCCTTACAGGTCATGATTTCAAAATGGGAGGAGCTGGGATTTGTTTAGTCTGGAGGAGGAAAGTTTAAGGGGAGGCATGTTAGTATGCCAATATGGAAAAGTTATAAAGGATGGCAATCCATCAGCCTCTGTGTCTACTGTGGACAGGACATGGAAAAACGTCAGCTCAATTTGCATTAAAGACAATATTAGGTAATTAGATATTTGTAAAAACTATATAAGGCTAGTGAAGGACTGGAGCAGGCTACCTGGGAAAGGTGTGGAATCTCTAACCTCGGAGATTTTTAAAAACACTGTGAAAGGAAAGACTTACCTCAGCTGGGTGAGGAGCGGAGCCAGTGGGACACCTTGCCAGAACTGGAATGTGGCAAAAGTGAAACCGCGGTGGGCAAAGATGCCACGGTAAAAGAAAAAACAGTCGGAGCTGGGAGGAGCCAGGGCTGGCTCCCGCATCAGCGTGGGCATGCTTTATGGCAGTGTGCCAGGGCTGATTTGCTGGCTGGCCCCCTGAGGCTGGGATAAAAAGCCTGGTGGAAGAACAGCTGGGAGGACCAGAAGCGAGGTCGCCGACGAGCCCAGAGTGGCCAGAAGCAAAGCAGAGTACCACTGCAGGGCTGTGGTGGCTGCCCCAAGAAGGGGCTTTTCAGATAAGCAGAGCCGGACAAGGCTCAGTAACTTACCCAAAGGAGCACAGTTGATGTCAGATGTCTCCAACCCAGACTGGATCCAGGCAGGACCTGAAGGGACAAGAAGAGACGGACATCTGAGCTGTGGCAAGTATAGAGACGGGAGAGAGAGAGAGATGCTGGGAAGCAAGGTAACCCGTGGTCTGGAAGATGCGTAGGCAGGACAAAGTACAGTCGGGAAAACTTGGATGAGATAACATCCTGATCCGACCATCATAAATTCAGAAGGCTGAAACACTGGAGTTCATACTATACCAACTCTAGTGATCCAGAGATGACATCTTTGGCTGGCATTAGGTAGGGTGTAGGGGAGGCGGAGCACCAAGCAGGAAGAACAATTGGGAAGATTGAAGGAAGGTATCAGGAAGTGCAGGACAAACCATCTTCCTCCCAATCAAAATGATTTCCAGCAAGATGTGGCAGGCAAGGCCCCCTGGGGGACCTCCCAAGATCTAGCCCAATAACAAGCCTGTCTCTTCCTTAAGCAATGGCAAAAGCAGAAAAGGCCCTACGGACACGGCGCATGGGTGAACGGCATGGGAGACTACAGACACATTACACCAACCTGTGTCAGACATGATCTAGTTAAGATTGTCCTGCCTCAGAGCAGAGGGTTGGACCAGCCCTATATCTCTATAGCCCGCATGCCCACACAGGTTGTCCTGAAGGGTTACTGTGCCAAATTTGGGGCCATTGGATTTATTCTGCTCTCCCTTTTTTCTTTGCAGACCTTGCAGTCTAAGCACAGCTCTGCCTGTGTCCAGAATATTGTCAACTGTTCAACATCTTTGGAATTCAGTGCCCAGCATCCACTGCCCCTTTTGGGAAGCAAAATTACAAATAAGATTTTTAAGGTTTGAGCTCTCCAGCTAGGAATGCACCAAACACTTGCAACCCAACCAGGGTGATATGCACATGTGTGGAGTGAGGAAGGGAAAGGCTTTTTAGGTGCACTCCCATGTTGACTGGGTTGCTCAAGGGGACATGTATTAAACCTGTCCAGGCAGTTTTAGTTTGGACATCTGGAATGGAAAAAGGAACGCACCTTGCAATAGGTGCCTTGATCACAGGGGCATAGGCACAAAGGCAAGGAGGGTCTATCAGGCAGTTCAAAGAGAAAAGATGCTCACAGATTTCAGGGATTTGGGATGATTACTAGTTGGAGTTAGAGTATGTATGTGTGTGCGTGCATGTATCTTCTGACACTTGGCTAAAATGTTCTCTTCTCCATTCTGAGGG
>NW_005842102.1:1195927-1216789 GCF_000455745.1 Alligator sinensis | reverse complement strand
GGAAAGAGAAGATATTTGTTCTGCATTTGGTTTTAAAATGATTTCCTGATGTGATTTAATTCTCTGGAATAGAAACACATGGCAGGTCACCACATTTTCATCCTAGTGAGAGTTGAAGAGGGGTTGTTGGCTCCTAGCTGTCTCCTGGTTTCTCTCCCCTTCTGTGCATCTCCCCAAGAATCACAGGTGATGCTTTTCTCTTAGATCCAGGTTTTAAGACACAGCGCTGTCTATTGGAAATGGCTCAAACAAGGGAGAGTTCAGGGCTGTCAGTCAGGCCGTTCCCAGCTGTTCTCTGTCCCGAAACACATAGATGCGATTTAGCCAAGAAATTCTTTTACCCTGACAAACAGACTGTGGAGCGAGTCCACATGAAGCTTATAACAAGAGAGTTCACAGCTCCCACCACACTCCCTCTCCTCAAACACAGTCCTTCTGCCAGCCCCGCTAATCTGGGAGAGGGAGAAGGAGTGGTTCGAGTGCAACATGGTTCTTCCTTTTTAGAGTTGTTTAAGGCAGTAGTTTCCAAAGCTTGGAGCAGCCCTCTCCCAGGGGCACAAAATATTCATCAGGATTCAGGGATTGGCCTCTCCAATATTCTCCAGAATCTGTTTTTATTTTTCAGAGCCACGTCCCGGGCTGTTCTGGTTGCAGAGAAAGCGCTCAAAACATGGCTTCTGCCTGAGTCTGCAGAGAGCCTGAAGCAATACATGTGTGAAGCCTGGATGCCCACCCTGTGGAGTCAGGGCTTGTCTGCATCGCATTGGGGCACGTCTGAGGGACCCTGGCCACCCCAGTCCACTGACACATTTCTGTGAGGCTCATCCCCAGTGCCTGCTCTCTGGCTGTCCCTGGAGACTGAGGCCTGGACAGCAGGTGTGGTGGATGATCCTAGAGCACCCTCAGTAGGGAAGGGCCAGCACCAGAGCACAGCAGCAGACCCAGGTGGGCAGAGCTCGCTGAGCCCTGTGCTCCCCAGGAAGCACTGCTGATGTGGCAGAGACAAACCCTCAAAGGCTGCTGACACTGTGTTCAATGCGAAGATTGTTGACTATTTCACTGCAGCCCAAAGCACAAGGACAGAAGTGTTGTCTGATGAGTGATGACCGCTTTCACTGACGTTTCCCAGCATAGGGCAGGGCACAGTAAAAATGTAGCAGTTCAGAGAAGCCATTTCCAACACATGCCTGTTGTGGGTGGAGACCACTGGCTTCACTAGCCTGAAACAGCCACAGCTCAAAGGTTTTGGAAACAGTTGGATTAAGCTCTATTGCTTCAAGTTTCTGTTCTAGTGAGAGGAGGGGGTAGGCAAGTACCTCTGTGTTTAGTAGGGCTGTGCGAAGCTTTGGGTGGTGATTTGATCCGGAAGAGATTCTGCTCGATTCGGTGGCTGAATCTCCGAATCCGACTCAAATCAGGGGACCAATTTAAAGGTCCGAATCGATTCAAAGCTCTCCGAATCTTCAGAAAAGATTCGGAGAGCTTTGATGATTCGGGCAGTCCCCAGTGGCTGCACCAGGGAGCTGCAGCTGACTCTGAGCTGGTAAGTACTAAGGGCAGGGGAGGGGACCATGGGGGGACCCCTGCTTGCTCCCCCAGTCCCACCCCCCATGGCTGCCCCCACCTGCCCCAGCTCCCAGTACTTGAAAGAAAAGTGCTCACTGGGGGCTGCCGGCTAGGGGGCAATCCCTGCTGCCCCCCACTGCCCTGCACTGCATGAGCCCCCCAACCTCCTGCTCGCTCCCCCCAGCTCCCCCATGGGTGTCCCGCCTAGGCCAGCTCTGTCCCTTTAAGAAAAAAACAAACAAACAAAAAAAGGCTCCTGCAGTAGCCTCAGGGCTTTGGGGGGCTTGTGCAAAAAAAACCCCACATGGCGCGGGGCAGCGGGGGGCAGCAGGGATCGTCCCCCGCCAGCAGGAGCAGTGAGTCTGGGGGTTTTTCTTTTTCTTAAAGGGCTAGAGCTGGCCTGGGCGGGGCACCTGTGGGGGGGCTGGGGAAATTGAAGGGGGGGGCTTGTGCAGAGCCCCCCATGCAGCAGGGGCAGCAGGGATCGCCCCCTGCCCGGTAGCACCCGGTGAGCACCGGCGCTTTTTTTTTTAACAAGTGCTGGGAGCCGGGGCAGCCATTGCCCAGCTGGGAGAGGAGCAGGGGATAGGCCTGCCAGATTCAGAGATTCGGCAGCAGCTGAATCTCTGAATCAGGTTCAGCTGAATTGAATTGGGACAGTGATTTGAATCACCGAATCGAGTCCCTGCCCCCCGAATCGTCCGAATCTGAATCCAAAGTGAATACTAGCCGCTTTGCACAGGCCTAGCGTTTAGTAATAGCAGAAAGAAGAGAGGCCACGCTCCAGAGACCTATGTGAATAGACCGAGCCGAAACTACTTCATGGGACCAAGGGGCTGCCCTGGGACTGGTAGGCAGCACGCCGGGTTGGGCATTGCTTGGTGGAGCTGTACGAGTCTGTGGCTTTGAGGGAAGCAGAAGAAACCCCTATGGCACTGTCAAGAGAATGTGGGAACATGCCTGAGCACTGCTAGAAGAGGGGCTTGGGGCTGTGAGAAAAATACTTTTTTTCTGCCTGTGAGGCTTTCTCCATCCTGGGAAACAAGACTTTTTAAATAAAATGGAATGTATCAGGAATGCTAGACTCTCAGCCAATCTTTCCACCTGCCCAAAATAATCCAGGAGATCCCTCGCTGCTTGGGTCAAAGGGAATAACAGCTGGGTTAAGGAGGTGGATGCAAGGTTATTAAAGCTCAGCTCTCTTGTAGGCTTTTCCATGCAGCAGCTCTTAGATGGCTGACTGTAGCAGGGGGCTGGAATGTGTACCCCCTTTTTACTCCTGGACATCCACTTTCTAACCAGGCCTCTCTTTTAGGCTTTTTCTACACAGGGGAAGTCTCCGGCATAGCTACCGTGGGATACTAATCCAACTGTTACTTGATTACTCTGGATTAAGTGTGATTTTATTTCATGGTAATTAGCTGGCACCCAAAACCAAACAGTTATCTAAACATAAAGGCACTTTCACTTGGGAAGAGAGCATCTTTCCTGGGAGCTATTCCAAGGTGGAGCTTTGGTCCGGTCACCACTGAGCTCTTCTCTGGCCTGCCCCATTATCTGTGCTAATAAAGCCAAAGCAGCCAGGGTTTACCAGTCCTCCTTTACCACTAGAGCAGACCTGAAGATGGGTTGTTTCTAGTGGGAAGCAATTACTAGAAAAAAATAGGAGGGGCTAGTGAAATGAAGTGATGTGATTGGCTAAGCTTGTATGTCACACCTGGTGGTTCCTTTAAATATATTATGAACACCTTTAAGGCAGACTTATCTATACCTATGTGCATAGATAGACTTGGAAGGTTGTATAGATAGCTGGATTGAAATGCATTCAGGTGGCTTATGTTAATTCCCTGTGCTAACTGGTATTTGACTTCAAAACACCTGTGGCCTCCCAGTGATCCTTTAATAAAGATGAGGCAGAGGTTGCTTCCCTCCACACCCTTGCTGCACCAAGCCCCTGAGGGATGTGTCCCAGCTTGTCTGCAGGCTGGTAATGCTGAGTTTCCAGGTGTTGCTGATGCTTTATGAGGGTATTGGTCACCTGGAGAGGGAAGGGAGCAGCAGAGCAGAAAAAGAGCTGTGGACTGGCAAGGAGCTGTTTCTAAAGATCTCTGAGCTAGATCCTTCCCTGGGGTAAGTTGGTGAAGTGCAGTGGTGATATTCCTCTGCATAGGTCTAGCTCTAAAATCCCATGCTGCACAGACTATACAATCCCAAAAGGAGTTTACCTGTGGCTGGCACATTCATGAAGTTTCCTAAACAACCTGAAAGCAAGATGATGACGTGTTTGCTTTGTGGCTGTAAGCCTGAACTGCTTCTCCACTTTGCACAAGCCCCAGCACCTGACCTGAGGCTGGGGGAGATCTCCCTGGCGACTGCAGGGAATGAGTTTGTCAGGTCAGGGTGGGAGCTGATGGACTGCTGCCTGCTCATGGGGTTGGGAGACACCTTGCAATAGTCCAGCTGGGCTCATGATGTCCCCTGGCTTCTCAAGAAGCAGCTTGTGTTGGAGCTTACTCATCACCAGGATCCACCCCCGGTTTGTGACCAGCATCAAATGGCTTCCCTTCCCCAAGCAGAACTGGATAGAATGGGCTTTCAAAGTAGCTTCCTTGATCTGTTGTATGTTGGGTGCTGAGCTCTGGTAAGAACTTGGCTGCAGGTATCCCAATGGGAGATGTTGAATACTTGAAAACAGCCCTGAGCTTTTCTGAAATATCTGTCTCTGCAAACTACTGGGGGGGGGGGGTTAGATTTTTCCCATGTTACCCATCTTCCTAAATGATACTTTCCAGAGATTACCTTTATTTCTGGCCCATAAGTGTGTGCATGCATGCGTGCGTGTAGACACATACTTTGGGCACCGTTTTAAAAAAACAATAAAGACTTTGGATGCTCCTAAAAATTAATGTTTAACTCTAAGGAGTAGCTGTTGTTCTCCCAGCTGCTGTAATAGCAGTATTTGAGCTGCAAGGGTAATTGCGTAGGCCTGATTTGCCTGTTGGTAGGTTTTATAGGTCTGGCTGCTGCACGTAGCAATTGTGGGAGGATTGCATGGGTAAATATAATTGTGCAGGGGTGAGGTGTGGGGAGTCAACCAGTCCGGGCACAGTCCTGTCTTGTCTTGTCCTGACCTGTCCCTCTTCATCATGGGGTTGGGGGGGAGTCTTTGAGAGAGCTGTAGGTAAAGGGTCTCCTTCCCTGTCTTCCCACCCTCTAGAGTGTATGGAGCACCAGACTTCTATGTGAGCCACAAACTGATGGACATTGCTGGCAGAGAAAGCATCCACTTTCCTCAGCCTAGCCGGAAGACATTCACAGGCTCATTGTTTCAAAAGGTCGCACTTCTCAGTAAGCTAAAATAGAGTAAATGTGGCAATGTCCCTATCTCGGTGAGACTCAGGATGCAGAGGCTCCCTGGAGAAGGGGAACAAGAAATCATGCTTTTTACCTGCCCCTTTCCTTTAACTTTGCCTGTTCCTGCCCTGGAGATGGCCTTGGATCTCAGGGTCACTTCTCAGCTGTAGCAGGGAAGCTTTATATGAGCCATGGGGCAGAGAAGCTCTCACTCGACTTGCCACCTCTGGTTGGGACCAGTGTTCCAAACCTCTTGAATGACTTGATCCGTGCATTGCAGATAATTGACTTTTTTTTTTTTTCTTGCACGCACAGTAGTTGCTGCAGTCTTCTCTGAAAAGTATAGTGCTGCTCAAATTCATGCCAGTGCCCTAGAACTGGAAGGCTTGGGATGTGTACAGAAGTGCTTCATATACATTTTACAGTGCTGTAATTAAGAGCACTTTTTATAGAGCTATGAAGTTAGTGTTCTTAAACATAACAGAACTGCAGTGGGGGGTGGCAATCTGCAGCCTCTTGGGGCTTATTCACTGCTCAGATATTTGACCAGTGTACAGAAGATATTTAAAGCCCTGCAAGTTGCATGCTACACAAATGTAAATCAGGACAAAAATATTTTTTGAAATAAAATTAAAATATGTTATAGTACATGTTTGATTTTTAGTATAAGATTTGGTTTTGGTTTGGTTTTTTTTTTTTTTTCCTTCTGGGGGTAAGGGTGTAGGGACTTCTGGTGGCAAAGGTCAGGGATTAGGGAGTGGGACTTCCAGTCCCAAAATGATGATCAGGGAGTGTGATTACCCTTGACAGCTCACCAAAACTCATTAAGTGGCCCTCCAGCTGAAATAATTGCCCACCCCTGTTCTACATTCTATTAGAGATCAATTCCTTGCTAGAGTGATATTTGCTCCCTGGAAAAATGAACTGCGTTACAAAATGTAAAATCCTTTGGGTTACTATACAAGAGGGTATAGGAACCTTGTTGCCCTACTTCAAAGTATTTTTCACTAGCTGCACCACTTATTTATTTATTTATTTAAATCAAAATTGTTCTTGCAAAAATATGCAGGTCTGGGGACATGGAAGCATCCTTGTGAATTCCTGGAAATTTTGCTAACTTTTATTGTAAATGGAAAGATGGTTGTTTTAGCACTTTTGAAAATGCCTCTATAGTCCTGGGTGAAAGTGTTTTCATATTTTACCACTTTCAAAATTAAAATAAAAAAAAATTACACTTGTAAAACTTTGCTTAGAGATGAGTCATGTTAGCTGTTTCAACTTGCTGAAAAATTTTTACTTTCCATTTGAACCAAAACCTTTTTGTTTCTTGGCAGTTAAAAAAAAAAAAAAAAAAAGTGATTTATTGCTAATAAATGCAGCACATATAGCACCTGATCCTCCACACTTGGCAGAATTGGAATTTCATCGCTGGCTTGAAAGTTGGCTGGGTTTTCTTGGTCTCGTATCTTATTCTGCCTCTTGATGCCTAAAGGATCTTTTGAATGTGCTCCAGCCAGTTTAAGATAAACCTGGATGGATATAGTATCAGACCTTACTAACTTAAGTTAAATTAGTTTACTGAACTTCTATCCCAGATCCTCTCCAGATTCAAGGACTAAATACAGACAGTCAAAAAATCTGAGGCTGAATCAATTCAGTCTTTGCAGGTTAGTCCTAATGCTCTAAGATGGAGAGATTAAACTGAGAAACAACTAAATAGACATTCACTTTTGATTCCAGGTGGAAGTGCAGCCACCTGTGTGCAGTGGCTCAAACTGGAAGCTGGGGGGTGCTAGAGCACAGCTCTCTGGCACAGCCAGCACGAGCTGTGTGTTCACGTCCTCTTCTTGCTGTTCCCGAAGTCTCTTGGATTTGCAGTCCACAATCACAGCAATAGGACTCTGCAGGGTTGCTCATCACTTTCTCTCCCTGCTTCCAGGTGCCTTTGGGATTTGTAGTCCACAGTCACAGCCCACAGTAAACTTCTAGCAGGGCAGGGCAGCTCTGTACTGAATGGGGTGGGAGGAAAGTTTTTTTTATAATCATCCTTTGGCCGCAGCTGGGGTTTGCCTGGGGGTGGGCGGGGGGGCAGTCCCTGCTTTCCCTCCTCCCCCCTTTCTCCCTTCTGTGCTGGAGCAGACAGCTCAGCCCAGGGCTGCAAAGCATCTGGGATGCTGGGGGACTCTGATTTAACTTAAACCAGGAAGGGGTCTGGGACAGAAGTTCCATAAACTGGTTCGACCCAAATCAGTTAAGTCTGATACTACATTCAATCAGGTTTATCTTAAACCAGTTTCAGCCATTTTGAAACTGGGTTATGTGCACTGAACTTCTGTTCTGTTACAGGTTTAAACCAGTTTCTGATCACTTAAACTGGTTTATGTGTAACTTCTGTCCCTAGCCCAGCTGTCTGCTACAGCAGAGCAGAGAGGTGGGCTGTAGAGGTCACCCCCTCCCACCTCCCCCAGCTTCTGGCCCAGGCCACAAGTGCAAAACTGCAGTTCTGATTTCCAGTCTCAAAACTGAATGTTTGTTCCCTTGCTTATTGGTTCAATCTACGCAGCTTGGACTAACCCATGAAGATTGAAATGATTCGGTTTTGGCCTTATCTGTATTTAGCCCCCCCTGTCATGTGGGGCACAGTTTTCTTCCTGGGAGATGCTTAGCACACACTAACCAACCACTTGCAAGGCACTGGCAACTCCCTCCTCTCCCCTGTTTTTACCTTTTGCATGGTAGAGTGTCTTATGGTGTTCCTGCCTTGTCATGGGTGAGGGTTTGAAGTGGCTATTTTAATGCTTTTCTGGGAAGCATTTGCCTCTGAATGCCAGGGACTGGACTCGGTGGGCCAAGAAGCCCCTTGCAGTCCTGTGTATGTTTGAAAGCTAACTAATGGTTAAGGCAGACAAGGTTCTTTGGGTGAATCTGGTATCTTTTATTAGACCAACTTAAATAGTTGGAAAAAAATTTTAAGCAAGCTTTCGGGTTTAAAAACCCTTTGTCAGGCTGAGGAAGTCTCTGCAGTTGGTGTGTGCTCTACCTTGATGGAATGAAAAGTAAAGAAGCCGGAGGCTGGGCTGGTATGCATACAAGATGGGCAGTCAGTGAAGATGTAGATTGAGGAGTCAATGGGTGAGACAGGCTGGGTGGGGGAGGGAGAGAAGGGGGAGGAATAGCGGAGAGGTACTTGGGCAGTCAGATGTCGGGCAGGTTATGTTGCATAAATCCAATGTCTACATTTAGTCCATGATTTTTATTATCCAGGAGTTTGATGAAGAGGAGTTCATAGGCTTGTCTCTGGGAAGTGTTTTGTAAGTTCCCTTTGAGGATTAGAACTGAGAGACTGGAGAGAGAGAGTGGTTTTCCCGTGAGAAATATGCTCCCACGGGGAATTTGGGTATTCTTGTCTTCGAAAAATATCCGGTGTGCATTCATTCTGGTGCACAGTTGTTGTTTGGTCTCTCCCATGCATTTTCCATCAGGGCATTTGGTGCATTGGATAAGAGATATTACCTTTCTGGAGGTGCAGCTGTAAGATCTGGGAATGCTGATAGCTCTGTTGTGGGGTGTAGTAAGTGTGTGTGGGGGGGGTGGAAGTGTGTTGGCAGGTTTTGCATTTCTTGTCATGGCACGGTCTGGATCCATTCGGTGTGTTCTGGGCCTGAGGAAGTTTGCTTCTGGTGTTGAGGGTAACGAGGTTCAGTGCTTGCTTGAAGGCTAGGATGGGTGGTTCTGGGAAGATCTCTTTAAACATAGAGTCTCTTTGTAGTATGGGTTGCACTTGCTGAGGATTTTCTGTCCGAGTCTGAGGGAGGGGTGATATGTCATAACCAGCGGTGTGTGATTTCAGGGGGGCGGGGGGGGCTCTGTACTGCAGCAATTCTTCACGTGGTATCCGGGTGGCTCTTTCAAACATGCGATCTATCTCTCTGGAGGAGTGTCCTTGTTGGGTGAAAGTTTTAAGATTGCTGAGGTGGCAGATAGAGAAAGCAATTAAGCTAATAGAGAGTTTTTTGAGTTGTGTTTTTGGGTTGTTTTTTTTTTTCAGTTGTCCAGTGCCTCTTAGCTTACTGTGGGCTGTGACTGGAATACAAGAGGTGCTTTATGCAATTCTATAGCCATCCCACTCTTACAGAAACAGCCTCTCAGCTGAAGTAAGTCTCCAGTGGTTGCAGCTGGTATACTAGGACACAGATCTGTTCACACATTTCCAGAAAAATGATGAAAAATGAGGTGTTTGCGTCCTTTGCTTTCTATAGCACAATCTTGATTTTAAAAATGTATGTCATTGCCATCATTACAGGACAAGTGAGGCTCAGAAAGAAGGTAAGAGACGGCTTTATTTTTGTAAACCAGCACACGCAAACTGCCCGGGCTTCCTTAAGTTTCTTGTTTCTTTCCTTTCTTGTCATGTCTTTTTTCAACTCTTTTAAAGGATCAGGCTCAACCCTGTAAACTGACTTGTGCTTTTACTGAGGCTACAAAGTGAGTTGAAAGCAAAATGCATTTTGTGGTCTCTCCGCCTTTGTTTGCCTCTTTCCATCTAATGTTTATCTTGCAGAATCCTATTCAAAACGGAAACTTGCAGAGCTAAAATGCCAGGCAGGTGAGCTCTTTCCAGAGAGAGGCTCTTCGCTTCTTGGTGCATCAAACAGAGCAGTCTTATTTCTAAAGTCAGAGATAGAAATACATATAAATTAACTAGGAGCCTATTCTTAGCCTTTTTTAAGACTGACTTTGCCGTGTGCCCCTGTGGGAGGGGAGGGAGGGAGATGTGTATGTCTGCACGCATGCGCATGCGTCAAGAGACCTTTAAATTCTCAGAGTAATAAAATTGGTGTCAAGAAAACTATTTTGGGATACAGGGATAAAAAGGAAATATTTTCCCAGTACAAGGGGAGAACATTTAGCCTGGCACACTGACTGAACTTGGTTTGAGCTTAAGCTCATGTTTCTTCTTGAACAAATAATCCAGACTCAACATGCTGAAAAGAAAAAAACAAAACAAAAAACCTCTGCTATAAACCAGTTAATATTTGTTAAAAAAAAAAAATATTGGAAACCACTCAAAGGGTGGTGCAGGTTGTGTACAAGGCCTGCCTTTGACACTGTGTTATTGTCAGAAATAGGTGTGCTTAAGCTTGCGTCTCAATATAGTTAATGCGTTGGGGTCCCCTCTCCACCCCCATGGTACTGTGAACCTCAAACTATTTCTGCCCTGTATGAAGCTCTGCTGAAATCCAGGCTAGTTATAAGATCAAACTGTTGCTGTTGTGGACCCTGGCAATTAATTCCTAGAACATGGGTCAAGGCTGATATTAAAAATGTGGGGTTTTGGGGTTTTGTTTTGTTTTGTTGAGGCTGTTATTCATCGATCTCTGGATCTGACTCTCTTCCCTTGTACTGTACTGATTGAGTTCACTCAGTAATTTGGCCAAAGTTTTGGAAGTTTTTCTTCTTTTTTTTAATCTTATTTGGTTTTTATTTTTTGTTTTTACTTTTTTGTCAGGAAACTATTGTATCTAAATGTTTTAAAATACTGCCTAACTTACAGTAGGTGAAGTATTCTCTGCCACTTCTAGTAATTGTCTTAGTACCACTGGATCATGCTGTTAAATGGCTCTCTTATTCCCTGGCAGATGGGACTGCATTGTAACCCTTGGCAAAATGACTTGTGTGGTGGTCACATAGATTGCATGATGGTAAATTATGTTCTTGATTCCAATAATAGCTACTTGGAGCTGTGTTGTACTCCCTTACACGGGCTCTGTTTTGAAGACAGTTCTTCTGGAAAGTCTTTCAAAAATCCCTCTGGATATATAGTGATACAGCACTAGCAGCATATGCTTTTTCCATTGCATGTAACAAATATCCTGCCCCATTTTTTTTTGAGTAAAAGGCTATGGAAGTCCTGATGTAACAACTCTTCTATAGATTGGGGCAAATGGCTTTGTTTCTTTACCTCTGGGAGTCACTGCCAGTAAGATGATGCAGACATTGCCAACCTATTCCAAATGGAGGCGTCCTCTCAACCAAGTAGCAGCACCCTTTTTATATGAGCATGGATTGCTTTTCCCTTCAGTACTGCATGTAGATAATTGAAAGGATTAATAAGTCTTCTGTAGTAGCCCCCAAATAATTGGGTGGCTAGGGACAACCTGCAAAAGCATCCATTCCAGTGCTTTCCTGTCCTGTAGAAGACTGAAAATGCTTCATTGTTGCCGCCCTGTGGGTTTAGGCTGGGCCACATGGGTGAAAATGTGACTTTTTTCTAATGCACCTGCTGCAGCAAGACATGGCATTGAAAGGCAGCGCTGAATCTCCAAAGATATTTCCCTTAGCTGGTGGGAGTACCAGGGGCTTTTATCTCTGTGGGCTGACACTGTGTGAAGGTTGCTACCTGCTCACACACATGGTTTAGCCTCTTTCAGGTATGTTTCCCTTCAATGTCCCAAAAAGCAAAATGCTGGCCCCTCGTTAAAGCCCATGGTAAAACTCTCATTTGCTTTAATGGGGCTAAGAATTCAGCCCATCAAGTTCTAGAGAATACTGTAAGACTATTGTCCCAGTCACATTAATGGGAAGAGCATTCAAATCCCTATTCAGCTTTGAAAGTCCATTGATCCACTGCCTGCATGCCTGTACTCGGGGCATGCGGGCAGTTGATTGCAACTCTGCCCCGGCTCAACCGCGCTGTCACCGCCACAAGATCCTGGCCCCAGAGCAGCTCCCTGCCCATCTGCATGCCCTGCTGGCATGGCTGGGGCCGGCTCCATGGAAAGCCTAGCCCTGTGCTGTTACAGCTCCGCTGCTGCTAGGGTCTCTGTGGAAACCGGCTGCAGCGACATGGGCAGGGGTTGCTGGGAAATGGAGTCTGCCGTGGGCCTGATCCAACCTGCCAGCTGGATTTTGTCTGCCCCTCCTTTAAAGTGTTGCAGAAACTTCACTTTCGTTGCTTGCTTCCTTCCTTCCCCGATGGAACGTGCCGCTTCATGCCTCTGATACGGGAATTTTGTCTTGCAGGCTTTTGCCAACCCAGAGGATGCCCTGAGGAATGGAGGGTTGCAGTACTACCGAGACGATCCGGATGTGGAGCGGTGCCGCAGGCAAGTACTGTACCGGTGAATTCCCCTGCTGAGAGCATGGCTGGAATTCTGCCTGTGCAGCCAGACAGCCCAGGCAGCTGCTCAGTAAACAAATGCAAATATTGGGCCCCTTTTAATTCAGCAATTATCTGCAGGGATTGACTGACTACTGACTAGAGCCTGAAGGCAGAATCCTATCAAGGACATGATGTTAAATAGGGTCTGTCCTGGGCTGCCTGAAACCACAAGGTTCATGCTTGGAATTCAAGTCATTAGCCCAAAGCATCCTATTATAACTCGGGTCCTAAGAACCAGTTTTCATGGTCTCCTGGATTCCTATGGAAATGCCAGAGCTAGGGTGACCACCTCTTCAAAATGGGAAGTTGGGACAAGTGCCTGCCTCTCCTCCCTGCCTCCTTCCCCCTCCCTCCATCAGGGACATGGCTGCAGCAGAGCAGGGGCAGATGTGAGCTGCCCATTGTGGACTCTGGACTCCCTGCTGTGTACCCACTGCCTACCCAGCAGCAGTGGGGGCCACAACTGCATGCCACTGGCCCCACTGCTGCTGAGCAGGCAGGGGGTGCCTTGCCACAGTGGCACGAGGCTCCTGGGGGGAGGGCAGCAGGGTGGGAGCCCTGAGCCCTCAGTGGGCAGCCCACATCCACCCCCCCATGCACGAATTTGGTGGGTACATGTCTTCCCCCATGCCCCTCCTGGGTGCCCACAGTGGCAAGGAGCTGCCTGTGATTCCATCCTGCTCCCTGCTTTGTCTGGGCAGCTCCCCCAGCCCCTGCCCCACTCTCTCCCTCCCTGTGGGGACCTCAATCTACCCTCCCCCCCCCCATAGTCTTATCTGCAGGAAGCTGCTCTCCACACTGCCTGGCTGTATTCCCAGCCATGTGCATGTGGCATCTCCTGCATCCGGCTCCCAGCAGCTCCAAGCAGCTTGCGAGGGGAAACCCACTGCTTCCCAGATCCAGATTCCTGCAGCATACTGCGAATTTGAGAGAAGTGCTGTTCTGGAGTCATGCTATGCAGGACTGGAACTTGAAGTTCCCATTTTGGGACTGTCCCACCCAATTAGGGACAGGGGGCCACCCTAACCAGAGCTCGCCACACTCAGCTGTAACAGAACCCTGTCTCCAACCCCGGACATCTGTCATGAACAAACAGCTTGCGTCTGCTCCAGTGTTGGTTGCGCTGAAACTTTGGCAGTGAGGCGATGACCAGGATGGAATCGGGCCTGGGAAGAAACAGCCTGAGTGTTACTGACAGGTGTCTCTGCAGCTCCCCCAGACAGAGCTAGGGACTGCTTCAGTACAACCTATCCCACCTGCTCCTTGTGCCTCAAAATTGGGTGTAGTGTAGCCACCTCCAGGGCACCTCTGGCTGCGTGCCAGTAAGATGGAATTTTTGGTGCTCACCCAAGGCTACATCGCATCTGCTTCAGGGCATTGTGCAAGGAGCTAGCATACTGTGCTTCGCTGGGCAGTGCCTAGCACTGTCTGGACATGGCGGAGACATGCCTTGAATGTCTGTTGCTCTCCATAGGTGTGAACTAAACTGAACCTCTTGCTTGAGTTCACTTGACTTGCACTTTTGCATAGGTGACCTGCAAAGATAGAAGGCTAGAGGCTGTGGGTCCACAGGAGTTGAAAGCATCCTGATGATAATCAGGTGTTGCAACTCTAGGCTATGTCCTCAAGGGCAAAACATGCAGTGTTTTCATTGCCAGGCTAGATAGTGCTCCTTTTAATTCTAGTCTTTCAGTAAAATGCTAATGTAGATAAGGTTCATTAGCCTTTATAGTGTAATAGCTGGGCAAGCTCAGCTGTGGAGATAAGGGTCAGTAGCTTTTATGTTGAGCTAGCTGCTAGGCAAGCTCAAGGGTGGGTGGTGGTGTAAGGTTGACATGAATAAAGCTACCTTCCCTTCTCTCCACTGAGGTCTTTACAAAGAAACCTACTGCAAGCAAACTCTCCTTTGCTCAAACTCCCCATTTTGGCAACAAAAACAAGCAGATGTTGGTGCGAGCCTGTATTTAGGTGGTCAGATCCCAGAGGGATCCTAAGGTTTGGAATAACTGTTTTAAAACAAGTGTCTTATCTTGTTTCTATCTAATCCAATGAAGGCAAAGCAGGACTACTTTCCTCAAGACAACGAGGAGGGAAAATGTGGGGTAAGACTAAAAAGCACAACTTGTACAGATTCAGAAAAAGGGCTATAAAAGTGTCATGGAACAGAGCCTTACAAGAAGGTGTCTAGCTGTGTATTAGTCTTGGCCTTTAAAGTTTGGGGGGTTTTTTTTCCTGGTTTTTGGGGGTTTTTTCTTTTTGCTTTGCTGAAGTTTCTCCAAGGAATCTCTGCTGGTGTAGCTCTGGGTGTTTATTTTTTTTAAAGAAACTGGTTGCTGACTGACTGAGAGCTACAAGGCACCGAGCAGTCCCTCTTTCTCCTTCGGTGCCTTCCAACGCGTCGGAGGATTAGGTCAGAAGGAAACCATGTTCATGACAAAGCGGTGAAATGTCTTGGCTGTGCCCTTTTTTACTGCAAAAGGCAAAGCTGACTCTGGAATGTGAGCAGAGAACCGAGGGTTTGACTTTCATGCCTGTTGCAGTGAAAGTACAGAGCAGGCGAGTATGTGCTCCCTTCACCCAGCATTTTGGGACAGACCCCCTACAATCCCTCCATAGGGAGGACGAGGAACACCCTGATATGGTGCAGCTACAGCAGATTTCTGCTCTCCTGCCATACTTAAATAGTGTTGCTACTGGGCTACAGCTTCCAGCATGTGGTGTGGTCTGATTGTGCTGGCGTGCGAAGCAGGTTGCTCTGGATTTACGTTGGGACGGAATTTAGTCTCTGGGCTGAGCCAACTGGGCAGGCACCATGGAAATGATGCAGCGGATAAGGGACATAGGAAGTGAGCATTTTAATATTGAGTCACGTAGGTGGGTGGGGGGAGAAGACATGACTTTTAGATGATCAAATTGCGATTTAAAAACAAACAGGCTCAGGGGACTGCCTTTTTCTGCAGGAAATGGCTTAGGTGAAGTGTTTGGCCACGGGCTGTGGTTGCTCTGTTTATATACTACTTAGTTTACAGGTCTGGCACATGGAGGGAGACGGGAAATGACTGGTTGCTGTGGAAACTTAAACAGATCAAGTACTGAACTTGCTAATGGGGTACATTGATTGGAACCAGCTGCCGAGCGCTGGAGGCTGCACTCGGCTTCCACATCGCAGCCCTGCAGATCAGGATTGCGTTTTCCTGCAGTGAGTGTCCAGGCTGGGGGAGAAGCCAGGCACAATTGAGCCAAGTTTGAAAGAAACCATTATAATTATGTCTTTTTCTAACTTCCAAGTTATCTTAGAAACTGGTTGAAAACTTTCTGATGGGACCCATTTTAGGGAATACAAGATGCGCCCCTCACCTTCCCCCCCAACAGACCTATGTCATTATCAAAGGTTTCATGGGAAACTGGCCAAACATTTTGCCTTTAAGCTTGGAACACCTCCTATCTTGTAAAAATGTGGGTTTTTCCAACCAATACTTATTTGTATCCATAGCTCCAGTATGGCTCAAAACCCCATTGAGATGGGCACTAGACCACACAGAACAAAGGAATGGTCCGTGCCCCTGAGACTTTACAGTCTAGGAAAAGTCTTGTAGGCTACTATCCAGGTTGTAGCTGTACTGGTCTAGAGCAGGAGTTTTCAACCTTTTTTGGATTGATGTACCTCCGGTGGCCAAACGTGGAGCAGGGAGGTGGCGCATGTGGCCAAATGTGGAGGGGAGGGGAGGTGGCACGTGCAGCCAAATGCAAAGCAGAGTGTGATTGTCCCCTGTGTCCAGGCAAGTAGCTTCTACAGCAGTGCAGGATGGTGCATGGTGGTGCTCTGTCCCTTCCTGCCCATGCATACCCCCTAGGGCCTTCTTCGTGTACACCCAGTTGACAACCCCTGGTTTAGAAGCAAAAGGAATCGGAACTCATGGTGGAAATATGAACTTTCATTTCTACCTAGGAGAACCTTTTACAGTCTTTTCTCCAATGCCTGAAGAAGGGTGCTTTTGCCTGGAAGCTTGCAAATAAAGAATTAAAAAATCTAGTTATTCTAAAAAGATATCACCTCTACCACAAGTTCTGATACTATGGGGTATAGGAGGAGGAGTATTTTTAACAGTGACCTGCAGACTCATGAGTCAAAGAATAAGTTTTATGTCCATTTTCACTCTTTCTTGAGGGGAGTTAGGGAAAGACATTTTCTCTTTAGCATTAGAACTTGGGTCTTGCCTACATTCTTCCGTAAACCAAATTATCTATGGACTCGTCTATAGATCATAAAGAAGCCAAACAGCACAAACTAACAGACTTTCTAAAAGGAAGATGGGCCTGAATCTTTTGGGTTTCCAGCATCCCTGACGTGAGTGAGGAGGCTTTGATTGGGTTTGGTCAATGATGGGTGGTGAGCCCTGGAAGAGGCAAGTGTTTCTAGAGAATGAGCGGTGTCACGTTCTCATAGAGTATTTAAAGATAAAAGTATAAAACCGAAGCTGTTTTGAATTCTGAGTCTGGGTGGAGCAGCAAACTGCATATTTCTGTCTCTCTTCTAGCTCTGTCCCTCTACATACCACCAGTCTGAGCTTAAACAAAAGCTGTATTTGATTAGCATTACATGGCAAACATGCTGGGACTCTTTAGAAAGAAGAGTGGAATGTATCGTGTGCCCAGGGACAAAGACACAAAAGGGAAAGAATGTGGGGAAAACTGATCCCAGGCTCTTCTGCCGAGTAAAATAGAGTAGAGGTGAACAGGCACATCCCACACATGGATCTTTAGGGAGAAGGGGAGAGACCTCTATTGCCCCACATGAACTCTAGCCTGCAGTCTAGTAAGGGAGCCTGTGCTGAACTTAATTGTTTGGGGATGCAGGGGCCTAACACAACCAGGTGGTGTTTTCTCCATGAACTGCAATGAGAGTTGATGGTGCTCACCACTTGACAGGATTGTGGTACAGAGCCCCCCCCCCACCCCCCCCCCCCCCCCCCCCCCCAGTGGTTATGAGACCTCAATTGTGCCAAAAGTACAAAGGGTCACAATCTTGCCCAGTATCTTAAATCTAACTTTGTGTAATTATGCAGAACTGGAAGCACTGCCTGTGTAGAGAACTGACTGATAGTTCATATTATAAACATCCTCTCAATGTGAAAGAGGAGAGCTGGGGGACGTGGGGGTGGGGGGCCTGGAACCAAGGAAAGGTGTGGGTTTGAAGAGTTGAAAACAGAATTTAGTGAAAATTGTGTGGCCTGTTGTGTGGTTTATAGCTGGTTTGTTTCCCTCTAACACTTCACGGGACACTTGAAAATAACCCAGCAGGAGTCAGTCTTGCTACCATAATGGGTATCTGTTGATGGTGAGAATAGATTTCATCAAGGACGCTGTTTTTCCCAGGCTCTGGGGAGCACTGCTGTGCTTGGTAACAGCCCCTCCATGATGGAGGGAGAGCTTTCTTGGAAGAGTGGGTCTCAACGCAAGCTCTAAAATCAGTTGCACTTCATATTAGTGTGTGGGGGGGGGGCTTCACTCTCCCCCAAACCTTACTTTTTCAGCACCAAAATGACGCTAGATGCAAAAATCAGGTGCTGAACTTCCATTGGAATCCAGTGGAGCTGGGCATCTAACTGCCTCTAAAAATCCTGGCTATTCTTTCTCAATTTGCTCGCTTATTCTGAACCAGTAGTTAGTGGCATTCTGCTTAACGCCAAGGCATCTATCCACTTCAAGACCTATGCTGGCAGGTTTCAATGAGGGAGTCCTACCCAGACATCCTGTATAGAAAGGTAGGGACTGAAATATGCGCTGTCTGGTACGGAGGGGTGGGAAGAAGAAACGGGAGAGTTAGTCAGGCAGGGTAGACTCCAAGGCAGTCCCATAAGCTTGAATTGTCCTACCTCTGTTTTTCAGGGCTCATCGCAACGACATGGAGAACATCTTCCCCTTCCTCTTCCTTGGGGCCATTTACTCCATGCTGGACCCCAATCCTACTGTGGCCAGGATCCACTTCCTGATCTTCCTTGTGGGGCGGATTGTTCATACAGTGGCCTACCTCCTGAAGCTGAAGGCCCCCACACGCTCAGTGGCATATAGTGTGGCCCAGATGCCCTGCTTCTCCATGGCACTGCAGATCCTCTTTACAATTGTAATGCGCTGGTAACATCAAACATAATCGGATGATGCTCTAACGTGGCTTAGAAAGATATGACTGGGGCTTTCTCAAGGCATGGACTAATTTGTCCTTCTCCCTGCTGTCGCTTCGCTGCGGAGAGGTCTCCCAGATGAACAGATCACACCAGTTATTTGCAGCCTCGCTGTGCTTGTGTGTGTATGGATCAGGCTGCAGAAATGAAAAGGGTGGACTACCCAAAGGTGGGTGCTCTGCATCCAGTCAAATTATGCAAAGCTGAGATGAAACTGATATCATTTTGGGTTTTTTTGTTTTGTTTTTGGGGGGGGGGTTTATGGCTTCTCATTGGTGATATGCGAGTAAAAAATTGGAGATGGGACAAGTTCTGTTTCTTCACCTGGAGAAGAGCATCCTAGTAGAAGCTTTCTCAGTTGCACCAGGGAGTGGAGAAGAAGACTGTGCAAGGCCTAGAGACAGAACGTGAAACTGAACCAGCAAGGGTGAATAAGCAGCCTGGACTCATCTCCTGGAGATGGAGGGGGAAAAATCTTACAGACTGAGTCACCAAATCAGTGGGGCAAACCATGCCTCCTTTTCTGTACGCTTTCTTAGAAGTGAAAGCAAAGCTGAGAATCAGCTGGGGTTTTCTCTAAAACACACTTCCCTCTGCAAACCTTGTGTGTGTCTTAATCTAAGATGGAGATGTTGTCTTGTAACTATTTTCCCCAGCTAAACGGCAGAGCGTCTCTGGGAAGTAAAATTACAAGCCTTTCATTTTACTAAAATCGTGGCAGCATAGCAGAGCCAAAGTCGATCACTCCTAGCAACCTGTTGCTCTCTCTTCTACATCTTTGCCTGAAGTGCACTGCTTCCTGTTTGTGCTAGGAAAAATTAGCTAAGTTTTTTTTTGTAGCCTTGCACCTGCACCATAACTGAGGTACCTAAGGTACCAAGGGAGCAGCATACAGGTTCTGCAGCTCCCTTGAACTAAGAGCAGAGGGATCTGTGCAATCAGCAGTTACTCCAAAATCAATTGGCTTGGCTCTAGCTCCTCCTCTTAAGAAAAACAGGTTGCTATCTTTAAAGGCCATCTCTTTTTCTGGCCTCTTGTTACAACCAGTGATGCTATAATGGGTCTTATACCAGGCAAGGAGACTAAGACACAGTTATCCTAAGCTAAAAGGAAGTTTATTGAACCCTATCAGATAAACTGAAGCATTTTCCGTAGTTTAAAATTTAGAATTGTAGCTAGTCAAGGCAAATGCTCACCACCCCCAGATTTAATGAACATGGTGTCACTGGATGGCCAGTCCATGAGGTCTTGTCCGGGGTTCCCAATTCCTTCATCTGAGCTAATCTTGGACCTGTGACCGTATCTTTCAGGACTGGGTTCTAAGGGGTACGCTCTCTCTTGCCTCTCCTGGTATACTAGGGCTGTGCAAAGCTTTGAGTTGTGATTCGATTAAGAGGAGATTTGGCCCAATTCAGTGGTCGAATCTCCAAATCCAAATTGAATTGGGGGACCAATAAAAAGGTCCGAACTGATTTCAAAGCTCTCTGGATCTTTGGAAAAGTAGAAGCTCTTCAGAGAGCTTCGATTCGGTCAGTCCCTGGTGTCTGCAGCAAGGAGCTGGACGCAGACTCGGAACTGACAAGTA
Source organism: Alligator sinensis (assembly GCF_000455745.1). Lineage (NCBI taxonomy): Eukaryota > Metazoa > Chordata > Crocodylia > Alligatoridae > Alligator > Alligator sinensis. Next base: position 1,196,940 of record NW_005842102.1, on the reverse strand, counting down.
GGGGGTGGGGGAGGTGGGAGGGGACCATGGGGGGACCCCTTCCAGGCCCCATCCCCCACCCTACCCCAGGTCTGGCCCTTTAAGGAAAAAAAAAAATGGGGGAGAAACCCCCGGCCTCACCATCTCCTGCAGTGGCCTTGGGGCCTCTAGGGGCCTGTGGCAGAGCCCCCCCATGCAGTGGGGGGCAGCAGGGATTGCCCCCATGCCCAGCAGCACCCAGCGAGTAGGGGCTTTTTTTCAAAGTGCCAGGAACTGGGCCAGGCGGGGCTGGGAGAGCGGGCGCATCCAGGCCCATCCCCGGGCCTGGGTGATTCAGAGATTCGACAGCAGCCAAATCTCCGAATCGGATTTGGCCAAATCAGTTTGGGACAGTTATTTGAATTGCTGTCCCCCTGAATCGGCCAAATCCAAAGCGAATACTAGCCACTTCACACAGGCCTGTTGTATACCATGTAGCTTACACTTTTTAATACATAAAAGTAGCTTAAGCTTTCCTTCTAATGCATATTAATAATCTTGCTTCTGTTTGCTAAATACGGTTACCTTTAACTGGAATTTTCTCTTCTGAGGTAATCTTCTCATTCTTAAGTGGGTGTAGGCTTTGCTCTGACTGGTCCTCTTTTGCCCAGACTATTCAATTTAGTTAGCCAACTTCCCGATTTATTTGAAGTCAGGGGCAGTATTTCTTCATCTGCTCCTTTTTCACTGAGTGCAAGTCTCAACCACAATTCAAGCTAAGCACACAGCTTGAGCTAAGCCCAAAAGTCAAACCCAGGTCTGAAAGGCCCTGGTCCCCAACAGCGTCTTGCTGACATCTCTGTGCAACAGTGTAATCCACCTAAAGAAAACTATAGACATCAGTTGCCTGATAAGGGTGAATAAATGAACCTCCTAGGAACATCAAGCTGGTCTCCTAGGATGTTAGTGAAGACCTGTTTAGCCATGGAAGCCCTATTTGTAAGGTCAGAAAGCATCTCTACAGACGGAGAGAGCCCTGTCTGAGTTCCTCTTTC
>NW_005842102.1:1174809-1195896 GCF_000455745.1 Alligator sinensis | reverse complement strand
TCCCTGTTTGTTTCTCTAGGCTGAACAGCATACTACTAGTCAGGAAATTCATTGCGACTTGGTTCTTATCCATTCCCTCGTTCCTCCAAAATGGAGCAAATGCTAAATGACGTGTTAATGGCAGGAGGATCAGTTGGTGTTTCCAGACGTCACTGAAAATAAGTGCGTGGGAAGGAGGAAGGGAGAGCTCATCAAACTGCTGGGCCAGGAGCAGCTATGAGAACTTCCCTGACAGTGCAGGAGAAAGATAGATGTATTTTAATAGGAGACAACACGGACGTCTCCTAACTGGGAACAGAACAGCACAAGCCACACCATTTCACCTGTTTTTTTTTTTCTGTTGAGAAGCTCTCCATAACAGCAAGGAGTCTCATCAGCTATGAGTTCGCCAGGTGGTGAAAGCAGCTCCAGAAGGTATTAGACTTGAAGCAACATAATAAGCAAATGCCACCTCTTTTTCCAGCAGGCAGCTTGGAGAGTTTTTTTTAAATTGATTGTGCTGTCATTGGTACTTGAGCTCAAGAGAGAAAAGCTCTTCCAGGTATGTTGATCGCATCTCTGGGTTTGAGTAGATCAACTCTTTCCGTCTGAAGGTCAGATCCGTGGCAAGGTTTCATTCCTTGGTGCAGGAAGGTCCAGCCAACCTTGTGTTCCTAATGCCACCTCAAAGGTCTGTCCAGCACCGAAACTAAAGGCATTGAGAGTCTTGCTCACTGTGCACATGTGGGCCTGTAACCTGCACCTTTGTCATTTAATAAACTTACCTGGGCGTTCTTGTGTCTCAACTTTGTATGATATATGTAGCCCAATGAAGGGCCTGCAACCTATGTACATTTGTCTCCCTCCTTGCATATGCAACATAGGTAAGTAGTCTATATTCCTAATAAAAACCAATCCTACCTGTTCTCTCCTTTCTTGTACTGTTCTTCTGCTTTGATATAAGTCTCTCTGAATCACACGAATGCCTACAGTGCTCTTCTGGGAAGGCTTGCACTTTGCAAGGTAATCTGACACACTTGGAGGAAAGCAGACTGTGCTGATACATGTAGAGGCCAGGTGGTCACTGAGGTGTGGCTCCTGCCAGCTTCAGTGCAATGGTGGCCTCTTAAAGGAGCTCTCTTCCCCGTATGCTTCTCGATACTGTTCCTGTTTTTCTGGCAGAGCCATAGCCCTAACATGGACACTTTTGGCACAAAGTTGCTACTGACTGTTGCATCTTTCTTTATAATTGGATGAGATTCCTTTATCCTGTTAGGATGGGGTGTTCTTCAGGTGTGAGGATTTGGGCCTAGGAAATGTAAGTCATTTCTCTCTTCCCATGGCAAACAAGGGGCAGGCAGGAGCTGGCTTTAACTCTTCTCCACCAGCTGCTGCCATCATCAGAGCTGGAGATGGAGTATAGGCAGTCTGGAAGACAGGAGGGTTCAAGTAGGGGGTAATAGTTTCTTCTAGCTGGACTGGGAGCTCTGATCTCTGTCTGTCTCCTATTAGAAATGAATTCAAGGAAGAAGCATTTGTCCTTCTCCTCTACTGCTACCACCACCACCTTTCTCTTTGCTTTAACTTATCTGTTTCAGGGATGGGCAAGCAATCTATTTTAGCTGGTTTCTATTTTCAGTCCTGACCCAGCTTTACAAAAACACGTGCTACTTTGGCAGCCGGAAGTGTTAGCTAAAACAGAGATCTTGGCCCATTTGGTTCATAAGGATGCTACCAGGATTGTCTGGGGGGAGAGGTAGTAGCTGGAATATGTACAAATGCACTGTGTCAATTTGTCAATGTTCTTGACTTGTAGCAGACATATGGTGTTTGTTCAAGTCTTGTTGCTGGGGCCATGTGATAACATGCAAATCAGCTCTTTTAAAAAGTAAATTTCCTGCTAGACTGGCTGCAGAAAAGAGCATAGAACTATGAACCCTAAAGGCTCAAAACCCCCACACCCAAGCCACAAGGCAAATTTTCAAATGTTATGTTTGTCTTGTTGGGAGGGGAGGAGGTGGGCTTCTAACAGCTGGGCTTCATGATGGTGAGCTGGTCTATCTGACCTGTCCCAAGATGTGACCTGTTGAACTGTACTGCTCAAGTATCAAGGCATGTTCATCCACTCGACATAGACCTTTTTTTTTTTTCCTTTTCTGTTCTAGTCTCTCCCATCGCCTAGTAGATTGTGGTCCTGCATTTGGCTGTGGTAGAGACCACGAGAAAGTGGTCTCTGCTGGAAGTCCTAGGATTATCCCAGTAGGAAAGGATTGTGGAGCAGAGCCCTAGATCCTGAGTGGCTTGCTGGAATTCAGGCCTTGAAGGTTATTTCAGTTGGAAGTGGGATGGAGTTGGGTGCTTTAGCTTGATTCATCTCAGTGAAGCCTTAAGATAGTGGCCCCCAACTTCTTCCAGGTGGGAAGAGAAGAAGGCATCTGGGAGCTGTTTTGGCTATTTCTCTTATGGGTCTTTTGGATCCCTAGAATCTTACCAACCTGCCCAAGCACTTCTGAGTCAGTCTGCCCTTTGGTTCATGTGAACCTCGCCCAAGGACCCCAAATCCAGTGCAGAATTCAGGGAGGTTTGCTGCTGCCATAGATGCTGCTGCCTTGTGCAGACAGCCAACTGCTCATGCCCAAGTGTGTGTGTGATTGCCTGGGAAATCACAGCACTGCCATTTTTTTAAGCCTCCTGGCAAGTTGCCCATCAGGATCGCTGAATCTAAAGAGCTGCTGCAGAGATGCGGGGACTGTTGTGACCATGAGGCAAACATGGACGGAAACGGGTCACAGATTTTATGACCACTGGCAGTTCCTTTTGGGTGGTGCATTCCTTTCTTTCTGGAAATATTTTGCTGAAATAAGCCCCCACCCGCTTTAGTCCTTTGTAGGGTCTTTTTTTGTCAACACTATTCCCACACTAAGCATTAGCATCTATACCCAGGAGGAATAAGGCTTTGAACTATGGATAGGTTAAAATGAGAGCAGTGACTAGAGCTTTTTTTAGCTCTGAAAATGTGCAACTACATTGTTGACCCCTGGAATGATCTTCTCTCACCCAACACCTGCAGTGGTTTTGCAATATAGGAAAACCCACAAATAAACCTGGAAGAGGAGCAGAGTCCAGTGATGCGATGCCCTGCCTATCTGTGGCTACCTATGGAGTTGGTCACTTTGGTACACCCCAACTTCCTCTTGTCATGGGCAACTCCCTGCCCCTGTGTTGGTTATGGTTAGGGGTCGTCTCTCTGAAATGCACACATCTTCCTGGGTTCAGCTTCAGCTTACCAGAAGGTGTAATGTTCCTTTTCAAAAGGTTTTTTTAAACAAACATCTAGGTTACCATCCGGGTATAGGCTGAAAAGAAAAGATCATGTAACACCCTCTCCATAAGCAGGTGCCTGGCGCAAAGTGAAAGCCACCACCTTCAAATACTAGAGGCTTCATCCTGCTGTGAAAGCAGTCTTTTCCCATATATGCTTCTAAGATTGTGTGTGGAAAACCAGGTGGAGCCTGCTGCAGTATCAAGGATATAAACTAGGTGGCAATAGGCAAAGATTTTCTCTTTGGGTGATGCGAAGGAGCGTTCTGTACCTTGCACAGAAGCTGGCACTTCCCATGCAAAACTCGGAAGTCCCTGGGCTGGCTGGAGGCTCGTTTACACCTTCCCGATGCATTTCCTTGATGACTTGTAACACATTTCACCTCTGCTGCCTGTAAACAAAGCAGTGGATATTTAATGGGTAGACAAGGGGGATCTGGTCTGTGCCGGTGATTTCTTGGGCACTGTGTTGATATAAGTAATATTTTTGCCTTCCGAGAACAAATGGTCTCCATAAACCTATACCACCAACTTTATATCATTATTGTGCTACCTCTATTTTTTCCTGCTTTTTATAGTAAATGCAAGGGAGTTGTGAAGGTTTTTCCTTCATCAGCTAGAAAAAGCTGTGAAATGCTGCACTAGACACAAGTCCATATTTAGTTGGCTGTAGATTTCAAGGGAAATATTTCTCAGTGGAAGATGAAGTATTGGACTGGAGTCACTAGATACCAGTGGTAGCAGAGAGCTTGTTGCCTTCATAGTGCTGGTCACGTAATATTCACTTTATTTTTCTAGGTGAAGTGCAGTGATGAGACAAGTTCTTGCAAAACCCACTGAGGTGCCTCTCAGCCTTCTGAGTTAGCAACTAGAGGTGTGCAATGTTATAGCACCCTCGTCTGGTAGACAAACGCATCCTCTGTTGGAATGGGCTCAGCCACCTTTATTCACCAACTGAGCTTTGAGGTTACCAACATGCTTTCAGGTTGGCTTGTATGCGGTGGTATGCCGTGGCTAATGATTCTTTGAAAGTTCAGCAATGACTAGAGAGCAGTGAATGGAGACTTCACTTAGTTGTATGAGGATCTGCATGGTTTGGTGTCACGCTACTGCCTCTGCCCACTCACACTTGCTCTCCTGTCATCAGCACTCCCTCATGGTCTAGGATGATTGCTCCCACAGGTTAAGTAAAGGGTTGTAGATGAGTCTGTCGATGGCCAAAAAGGCTGATCATAGAGTCACAGACTCTGGCAAACGCCACAGGTGGTGGGTAAAAGGAGGGTTGGACCACAGACTTCGCGGTCTTGTTTCCTTTCCTTCTGTTTCTGTTGGAGGGTTGTTTTTTTGCCTCTAGGGCAAGGCAGTTTTCCTCAAAGTAAGATGAGCCTTCTCACAAGGCATCACCATGTGGTCCTGTCCTGGGCTAGTTCTTCCCAATTTGTGGTGTCAATGACACACTTCTTAATGTTTGCCTTGAGGATGTCCTTGAAGTGTTTCTTCTGGCCCCTGTATGGCTGAGCTGGGAGGGTAGCGGTTGTTTTGTCATGCATACATCAGACATGTGCACATAGGGTCATGTCTGTCACAGCTGGTGTTTAATGATCGATGCTTCCATACTGGTGTTGTTGGCATCAGTGAAGGCATTGGTATTTGTGTGACAGTCCTCCCACTTTATGCCAAGGATCTTCCAGAGGTAGTGCTGGTGATTGGCGTTCCAGGCTTTTCAGGTGGTCCCTTTAGGTCACCCAAGCTTCACAACCATAGAGAAGATTTGGGATCACCTCAGCCTTAGACAGTAGGAGCTTTGGTCAAGTCCTGATGTCATGATCATTGAACACCAATGATTCAGTCTTCCAAAGGCAGAGCTGGCACATTGGATCCTGTGCTGAATCTCCTTGTCTATGTTGGCCTTCTTTGAGAGATGGCTCCCGAGGTATGCAGTATTCGACATTCACCAGCTCCTGTCTGTCGATGAGGATCTTTGCTAGGGGAGTTGATCGGCTTGGAGCAGGCTGGTGAAGCACCTTTTGTTTTTCCAATGTTGAGGGTCAGTCCCAGGTACTGGTATGCTTGAGAGAAGCAGTTAAGGTCTGCTGTTCGTAGGTCTTCCTCGATTTATGCTGCTGTCGTGCATGCTATCAGCACACTGAAGTTCCACAACTGAGGCCAAAGTAACTCCAGTTTTGGCACAGGTTGGGGGAGATTGAAAAGACCGATGCCATGTGGCCAACGGTTGTGGATGAGCATCACCAGGGGTTACCCTACCAGGAGTACAAGACTCCTGAAGGTGTTGCTCTTAGGGTCATTGGTACATGCAAGCCCCTCTACCCCATCAAGGTGGCAGTCTGCAGAGAGGAGATGCTCTCTCTAGCTTTATTCATGCACCCCTTGTGCCTGGTATCACCACCTGCTCTTCCAGCCTTCGGCTTCCCTCACTGAGTTCTTTCCAACCACCTTAGTTCTGCGTTGGAGTGCTAGCTCTGGGACACTCCTGACCAGTGTGCAAACAAGATGGTGGTTTACTGATAGTGAAAGAGAAGTTCCAATAAAATCGAGATGGCAACAAGCCTCTAGCTTACTGAATCCCACCAGGACCTGAACCCAGCTCTTCAAGGATGAAAATCCCATGCAGGTAGCTACAGGTCCTCTGGAGTTGAGGAACTGCATACCTAGCCAGTGAAGGTGACTGATTTGTGAGAGAAAGCCAGGCATATGGGAAAAGCTGGAAGAGGAGCTAATATACAGTTATGGGTGCTATATTTGATATGAAAGCCTGTACTTTCTGCCTTGAAGAATAATAAATGGAGTGGGAAACATTTCTACTAGATTTTATTTCTACTCAATCGTGAGTATTAATGGTCAGCAGCGTAGTTTGGATTCAGTCTTGATGATGTTATAAGATGGTGCCTTTGGGTTAAAGGGCATCTTTGGGTGTATCTACATATGCAATTAAACTCCTGAGTTTATTGCTTTGCATTATTGCCCAGGGCTTATTGCTCCCAGGTGCACCCATGATACCAGCACATTGAGCTGGGTTGGCAGGAGGCCGGGCCTGTGCGAAGCAGCTAGTATTCACTTTGGATTTGGATTCGGGGGATAGTGATTCAATTCGGTGATTCGAATCACTGTCCCGAATTACTTCGGTCAATTCTGATTCAGAGATTCAGCTGCTGCTGGGTGGGAGGGCAACCCCCGCTGCCCCCCACTGCCCCATGCTGCATGGGGGACTGCATGAGCTCACCGTTTCTACCGGTGGGGGCGATTCCCCACTGCCCTGTGCCACGGAGGGGTGGGGCTTTGCACGAGCCCCCTCGAGGCCGCTGCAGGAGCAGTAAGCCTGGGGCTCTTTTTTCTTAAAGGACTGAAGCTGGCGCAGGCAGGGCAGCTGTGGTGGCAATGGGGGAGTGAGGGGGAGTTTGGGGGCCTTGTGGTAGAGCCCCCCCATGCAGTGCGGGGCAGCAGGGATTGCCCCCATGCCTGGCAGCACCTGGTGAGCACCAGGGCTTTTCTTTAAACCACTGGGAGCTTGGCCGGCGGGACAGTCTTGGTGGGGCGGGGGGATTGGGGGGCTGGCAGGGGCCCCCCCATGGTCTCCTCCCCCACCCCTAGTACTTACCAGCTTGGAGTCAGCTGCAGCTCCGTGCTGCAGCCACCGGGGACTGCCCGCAGGGGTGACACGTGGGGGGTGCATGTTAACCCCCTGCAACCACCCGCTTGCCACCCCACCACTGCCAGCAGTGTCTGCGGGTGGTCGCCAACCCTTAGTCAGCCCTTCCCGCCCCAATGCTGATGGCAGTGGCTGCAGGAGTTCTCCTGCTTGCCGCCATGCCCCCCCCAGCTGCTGGGGGCACGCGCCGTTCATACTGCCCGAATCATCAAAGCTCTCCAAATCTTCTGAGGATTCAGAGAGCTTTGAATCAATTCGGACCTTTTAAATTGGTCCCCTGATTTGATCCTGATTCAGCCACCGAATCAGGCCGAATCTCCTCTAAATCAAATTGCCACTCAAAGCTTCGCACAGCCCTACAGGCGGCCCTGGGGGTCAGCCTGCCAACCTGGGGCTGCTTTTTCCCAGCTAAGCGTGCTGTGGAGGGGCTTGCTGGGGCACAAGGATGCCTTGCACTGAAGCACCCTCATGCCCCAGCCAGGCAGGGCAGTGTCTTCACATGCGCTGCTTTTGGAGTAAAAAAAAAACAACTCAACAGAAGGATAGCACTTGTAAATACAAATACTATCCTGCTGCGGCGTTAATTAGTTTACTCCAGCCTAATAGGGGTGCATGTGTAGACATGCAACATTTAATTAATCTACTCTGCAGTAAACATTTCATGTAGACGCACCCTAAGTGACTCCGCTTTTTATGTGGATTAAAATAGACTTCCTGAAGGTGAGGATGTCCTGCCGGTAGGTACAGCATATGGGATTTTGATAGCTTAGTATGGCTCTATCTCTGGCCCCTGTCTACCTCCTCACCCCCCAAAACGGATATTGCAATTTGCCTGAGAGCTTCATGATAGCAGATCAGCCCTTTGTCTTTTTTTCCTGAGGAGTTTGTTTCAGATTTCAGCTGCTGAAAAGTGAGCGGTTACTGGCCGGGTATCAGGGGCAGGGCAGTCAGCAGCATAAATAGAGACGGGAGCCTGTAGGTTTGCAGAGCTGGGGAGGCACACCTGCTCACATGTGTGCTCCTGCTTCTGGATCATCAGAAAAGGAGGTATCAGGATGGATTTTGCAATTTTTGCAGGCCTTTGTTTTGCCACAAGAGGGAGAAGTATCCAGCAGACAGAGGCATGAACTGAGAATTGTTTTGCCACGAGATGGCCACAGAGTTCATGTTCGGGAACTAAAACCAGGTTAGCAGGCCTGCTGTACCATGCCAATGGACAAATGTGACAGTAGAAATTTTTGATGAAAACAGCTTTTAAGAAAAATTTGTTTAGAAAACGTCTACTTCTCCCATCACCTACAAACCTCCCCAAAATTCAGTTTTTAGCCCCAAACAAAGAAAAAAAGTCAGTTTTCAGCTTAAAATTGTTTTGTTTTGGCATTTTCAGTTTGCTGATGGAAAAAATTAAAAAACAAACCCTTTTAGAGGAAGGCAAACCCCTTCTGGGCACAGTTCTGCTCTGTCAGGATTCCACTTTTCTACGGGAGGAGTTCCTGAACAGAGACCGTTCAGTTGGCATGATGGGTCACTGGCTGTTTTTGACATCTTCCCCAAATAAAAAAAATGTTGCTGAAGCAATTATCAGCTAGATGCTATGTAGCTAAGGCATGGCAAGATGAAACAGCCAAAAGCTGAAACTAGAAAAATTCACCTCGGAAATAAGGTACCTATTTTAATGTAAAGAATATAACCAAGTATTGGCACAATCTACCAGTAGATGTGGTGGGTTTTCCAACTTTGAGTCTTTAAGGAAAGATTGATATCTTTCTAAAAGAGATGTTCTAGTTCAGCCACAAGTTATTGGATCTAAATGCAAGAAATTACTGGGTGAAACTCTGTTTGGTGTTAGGCATGAGGTCAGAGGGGATGACCATAATGGGCCTTAAATCTATTAATTAGCAGCTCAGTGGTTACAAAGCGGTAGCTAAGTGGCGTGAAAAACTTGACAATGGTGAGGCAGCTGAAGTGCTCTGACCACTGTCTATCGTGCTGACCATTATTGCCTCCTGACTTCCTTGTTGGTACCCACCTGTTGGCTTGTCTTATAGACTGGAAGCTCTCTGAGCCAGGAGCATCTTTTTGTCCATCCGCGGCTGGGACCCTTGTGTGCTACCACAATACACATGCAGTTGGTGGTGAAATGCTGGCCAATGCTGCAGTGATATGCTTTTCTAACGCAACTTTTTAAAAGTACAGCAGCAACTGGATGGGTCTGAGAAGGATTCTGTAATGTGAAGAAATGAAGGGAAGTGGAAGTTGCCATCTACCCATATGACTCTGCTGCCAACATGCATGCATTGTCGTACATTCAGGACATGCATTGTGGCTTTGCTGTTCTGGAAGGGATATAACAAAAAGGTCTCTTACTTTTATTCTTTTGGCTGGAAATTCTTTGTAGTGGCAAACTGCCTTGAAGTGCTGCTGGTCTGATCTGTCACACCTATAAACATCCGAACAGCTATGGGGGGGAAGTGCAGAGGGTTCCCCCTTGAGAAGAGGTTTTTACAATGCATTCTCCCCTTCCCGCCTTTTCCTTCCCTGCTCCTCTTCTCAAAAGATTGAAGAGGTCAGGAGGACAGACTGGTAGGAAGCATGAAGGTATCAAAGGTAACAGACCCTCTGATTAATCAAAGGCCCCATTCATATAATAGCACTCTATTTAGCAGAAGTCAGCAAATAGCTCTCTATTTAGCAGATGCCGACTTCAAGGTGCCCTTCTGTAAAGAGCTCATAATGGCACGTTCACAGCAGGGCCATCGGATCAATTCCATGACCCAAGCTAACAAAGGAATAAAATCTAGATGGCTAATCTAAAGTTACTGTAATGATTGTGTGTGTGGGCAGTACAGCAGCCACAAAGTCTTTGCCACTCACAGGTTTGTTGCAGTTGTCTCTGAAAGGAGTTTGTGTCGTCTTATGCTAGAAAGCCAGGAAGGCTGTGGCTTCCCCATGGCCCTCTGCCTTTAGAAAGAAAATCCTGTGATCATCTTGCATCTTTCTCAGCTTCTCCAAGAAAAATTGTGGCTTCCTAGAAATGTCTCTGCATAACTCCTACCCCAGCTGTAACCCTTTAGCCTGTTGCCTCCATTATGAATCTGATGAGACACACAAGATATGGAAGGCCTGGTTGAATCCCATGGGCTTGCACTGAGCTAACCAAAGGAGAAATTGGGTTCCATGTGCTGTATCAGAACTAAGCTCCTCTGGATAAATGGAAAAGATGGACTGTTGTCCTAGGGACATGGGAGGAACACTTGGAAAGGGCCTCTTATCAGAACTAGCTGTGGACTTTTCAAGCTGTGTCTGATCAGTGGGGAGTCATCTCATGCAGCAAATGTCTTGGGTAACTGGAGTTGAGATGGATGGTGCCTCTCTCTGTGTTCTTGGCTGGGAAATGAAGGAGATGAATCTGCAAACTTGCAAAAAACCCCTTAGTGGACCTTGGTAAGAGCAAAGCTGAGAATGAGGCATGGTCTGCTTTGGATAACTCATTCCACATTGAGCTGGTAGGGTGGTGTTGTCCTTTGGTACGTCACCCTAAACAAGAGGCCCATGGCCATGCTTTAGTTTGGGTAACTGAATAACTTGGACTAGTAGGAATCTGGAGTGAATATGGAAATTCAGTGTGGAGAGCTCCCCCATTCTTCCCACACCCCTTGTGGGTGGTTTCTCTTTTCCTCTCAGCCTGGCCATTCAAAGGTAGCAGTGCCTTGGCCTTGTGCTCCCTGATTGAAAGGCTGCACAGCCTTCTTCAGAACAGAGCTGAACCAAGGCTGATCCAATCCATCCTTCGGGGAGCATGCCTTCACACTCGTTGCTGAATCGATGGACCCGGAAGCTCGCCAGCTGATGCTGCCAGTACCCACCTGGATGCATTTGAAAGGCAGGCGGCTTCTGTGAGCCCAGCACTGCGTTTGTGCACCCACGTGACACCAGAGAGCGCCCAACTTCATTTCTAGAGTGAATGTTTCTCCTCCAAGCAGGAAAGCACAGCCCCAGGTGCTGTCCCACTAACCTACCTGATGTTTTAAGCAGGAGCTGTCATTACCCAGTGAATCTGCGGGGGCCTCTGTGCTGTGATTGCCAGTGAGAGGCAATGGGGGAAGGAGAGGAGGGGAGGACTGTAACAAGAACATGCATCTGCTGGGCCCAAGCACCAATCATTTGTTAACAGGTTTCATCCCTGGTTACAGCTGCGCCAGGCTAAAATTGAACTGGTGATTTGGCAGAAAAGGACTTTATTCATAGTCTGTTACTAAACCTGCCTCCCCCAAGCTCTTCGTGCAGTGGAAGTGTTTTACGGTCAGGAGTGAGGTAGAAGATTTTAAACTGGTTTCCTCCTTGGCCCAAACCCCTTGCACCCAAACTGCCCCCAGCTCCGTGGTATCCAGAATGCAGGCCTCCGTGCGACCGCTCCAGTCCTTCTCTGCTCATGGGCAGTGCTCGGCAAACAGGAAAGGAAGGTGACTTGATAGTGAGCGTCAGCTCTGTGCTCTCCTGGGCTCCTTGCTGCCAGGTGCTCCTAGGGTGTAAGGACCATGTTAACATAACACTGGGGCAACCTCCTAGGCAGGAGCCGCTGAGGCAGGGCGAGGGCTGTGGCAAGGCGTTGTTGTCCTTGTAATGGGAGAGGAGTAGTAATCATACCGGGGGGCAATCATGGGTCTTTTCCCCTTCACATAGAATTAAGGCATGGGGCTTTGCCTGCCTAGAGCAAATACTATTGGCTCTGACAATACTCAGTCCCATCAGACGCTTGGGGTATTTTTATTAGGAAAAAAAACCCAACCAGCACTTACTGCGCTGTGAGACGTAATGAAATAATCAGGCTTTGGCAGGGCCCAGAAAGTAACTGCAGTGCAGGAGCCTTCATAAAAGCAGCTTTCTGCGTCTCTGGGTGCAAGTTTCTATTCCCTCTGGACAAAAACTATGCAGAGGCTTGAAAGCCTCTTAGCTTGAGGAATTCCAGTAAATGCATTGGCAGGAAGGTTGCAGTTCCCCACGCTCCCACTCAACTGTAGCCAAGACCATGGTGGGTCAGGGGAGACCTTGGGCAGCTCTGTCTCCACCGTGTGCTTTCATTCCTCCTGAACAAGGCTTGCAGTGTGCCCGAGGAGGGTCCTGCGCATTGCTTCAGTGCCACGAGGCCTGGCCTACCAAGCTGCTCCAGGTCTGTGCTGGAGTGCATGGCTTCAAACCATCAGTATTAAGGGCTAGAGACTGGAAACCAGGCTCAGCTTCCCATCACTAGAGTTATCTTGGTACCTGACCTAAAGGGAACCATTAGCGTGGAATCAGCCACGTACTTGAGGGAGGGGTCGACTTCCTAAGAGAAGGCAGGGTCAATTGTCAACTCTTCTGGTGGTTCGAACAGGACTTGGGCTATCTGCTTCCTGTGTTTGACTTGCCGTGTTGAGCCAGGCTTTGCAAAGCAGATGGTAAAATCCCCCTCCCCAGCACTGCCTATGTAGCCTCCAAGGGAAGGAGCTCGTAGAGCACTCTGTAATAATGGCAATGGCACAGTGGTTGAATTAACCCTTGATGGTGCTTGAACAGATGAGTGCCAAGGAGAGGATGGAAGCAGCTATCTCATGCTACTAAAGGCTCCTATTTGTGATTTCCCCTCCTAATACTGGTCCATGCCCAAGAAAGCTAAAGTTCTTTCTCCCACCTTCCCCCAGCTCAGCTGTGGGCATCACACCAGCATCAGCAGAGCCAACACTTGGAAAAACTGGCTCCACCTTTGCGTATCCAGACACTGAACTACTCAGTAAAATATTTATTTCTCAATTATTTCACAAGAGTTGTTTTTACAAAAACATAAAAAAAAAAACCCCCAAAACCCCAACGCAGACATGCAAAAAATAAAAATAAAAAAAATCCACCATAGATCCTATTACAAGTAATTGAAATGTACAAATAGAAAGGGAGAGAGCAAGCTTAGATTACGATGATCCCTAGTTTCTGGTATTGCTGCACCGAGGCAATTTGTATCTTGTCTCCGTAATGCTTTAACAGCGACTGACAATCTTAGATAAGCTGCCAAGATTGCGCAGCAAGTGAAGGGACTGTAAGATTAAGAGCAAATGTTTTCTAATATATATACATATATCTATTTTGCAAAGAAATATTTATTCCCTTCTTTTTTTAGGTTTACAGAAACAGCATCTGCAAACTATTAACCGGGTTTATTTTCATTAATGTTCGCAAAGAGGGAGTGACATTTATATCCCTGTGGTTTTATCTTGTATAACTGACAAAGAGCCCTGTGCTTGCCATGGGAATGAAAGCTTCATAATTTCCCTTCCTCCAGCCCTCAAGCGAAGTTTCTCATGGTGGGCTTTTTATCTACAATGAATCCATGTCTTCGCTAGCCCGTGAGGTCTTAATACGATCTTCCCTTTACCGTTATTCAGTGAAGGGCTGGCTCACTCGCTGGTGAATGCTCTGGTGCTGGGAATATGGTGCTCCCTGGCTAAGAACTTCTTTTCCTTGGGGGTAAAGTGGAATTTCAATCACCGGCTTGTTTGTCCTGCGCTGTTGCAGTGGCTTCTAGCATTAACCTGGAACGAATGCAGTGGGAGCTTCACCCAAAGCAATGGCCCTGCATCCACATATACTTTGGATCATTCTTGCTCTGTTTGCCCTTTAATAGTTTTTCTACTCCTGAACTCTTGGCTTGTGCCAATGGACCTGACCCCTGTTTCGCTGGCATACACTCGTAGGTTAGCACGAAGCATCACAGCTATTTCCTAAGTGCTTGGAAAAGATCTTTTTCCCGCTAGCTAAATAATTGCCCCTTGAAACCGTGCCCTTTCTGCTGTAGTTATTTGGTCTTTGAGACATGGCTGAAACAACCAGGGGTGTAATAATTGCCCAAGATGCATCCTTAAGTCATAGAACAAGGTATGCAACAGTCACGGGAATGTGAATGAGACAATCCTATCTACAGGGCATTGCACTGAGAAATCTAAGGAGCTTACTTGGTTTCATGGAGATAGAGATTTCTAAGAGCTCAAGACCAAATTTTTCCTACCTGCTATTCAGTGTTTTAGCCATATCCTATGAATGCCTGAGTCCAGAGCTCACTGTGGTGATTTTGGAAAACCTGGAATTGCATTTCGAAAGAGAAATATCAGGGACCAGGGGAATAGTGCAGGGCTTGGGCTTCAGTGTGAACATACCCTGCATTGTGTTAGCTAGGCCATTGAAGTGATACCTTCTCAATGCCCTGTGCCTCCTTTCCTATCTGCAAATTGGGGATAATAACCCTGTCTTGCAGGTGTATTGTGAGGATCAAAGCATAACAGCTTCTGTAAAGCTCAAGTGCAACAAAAATGATCAAAGCATAACAGCTTCTGTAAAGCTCAATTTCAACAAAAAGGGGAGCCATAGAAATAATCTTGGTTATTTTTGATGTCCAGGCAGGAGCAGGGCTTGTTTGAAATCTGGCCTTTCATGCCTATGGCACCCTTTAGCTTTGTTAAGGACCTAGTGCAAGAGGATTTCAAAATTGCTCAAGTGTCGCTGGTACACGAGTCCCATTGAAAGCCGAAGGAATACATACTTCTAGGTCACTTATGTTCACCTTTTAATTCTGGGAGTAATTCAGCATCCCCCTAACACAATGGCTGCTTAATAAGTGTGTAAACAACTGCTGGAATTGAATAAAGTGTCATTACAGGGGATGCGCAGCCTCGAGTGGTTTTGGCAGCAGCATAAGGAAGGCTCTCCATGGACCTACGATTTGTTTGGTGAACCTCCAGAGCTGCCTCATCGTTTGAGTAGGGTTGGTGCTGTTGACAGCACTATGACAACAGGAAATTCAGGTCCTTTAGTTCAATTAAAGCTAATCCTCCTGATGGGTCGCCATCTTAATTTTGGAAACCTCTTCCCTGTGTTGGGGCAGTCTGACAAGGAACCTCCAACCCAATATGTCCCTGCTGGTTCAACCAGAAGATCTAAGCCTTTGCAGACCTCACAGCAAGGTGTTACAGAGGAGCTACAGTTTTTCTCTCTCCTGCCCTGGACGGAAGCTCAGGACTGCTTATGAGAGCATGGTCCTACTGTAGCTAAACCAGATGCAAACCCTAGCAATGCTACAGGTTATGGGGGACTCTCATTTAGCTCAAGCACCTGTATTTGTGGAGGAGAAACAGTTGGTTCTGAGATTATTCCTGTTGTTAGTTAGTGTACTGGGCTCCAGCCAAAGACTCATTAAATAAGAGGATGCTCACAGAGAAGCAATGAGCGGGGGAGGCAAGGGAGAAATAAGATTATCTTTATGGGTGATCTCTCTTCCTGTGCACGTGCTGTTCTCCTGGCACTTTTTCTCATCTGTAACTACTGCCAATGTTGGGTTTTATGCCTCAGTGTGAGGTACCTGGACATTTGGACTCTACAGAATGAGCTAAGACAAAATGCCTGCACTTACAATAGAGCAGAGTCTCACGAAGGTGCCTCAGAAGTTGCCATGTTTGGTCTTAAATAGACTGATAGACTTAACGATAAGTCTAAATTCACAACGGGGACAAGGGGAGGAGGGACTGAACAGTTTGGGGAGATGATACTGGGTTGAAAGGCCCCCTTGTGAAAAAAAGAGGTGGGGAAAAGGGGAAACCCAGCCACTTTCTGCTGAAGGAATTTAATTTACAAGCTTGGGCCACTGACCGCATCCAGGGAATGCAGTTCTGTAAGGGAGGCTGTGCCTCTGAAGGAGGCTGGCTTTAGTACTGTTTGCATAGAGATTTGACAACTGGGTATTCAGCTAAAGCTCACAGATTTTCTTTTCTTTTTCCTTGGGAGAGTTCAAGCACCTGAAGCCCTTTAGGGTTTTTTGTGAGTTCACGGACTTAACCAAACAGTACAGAGCAACTGCTGACTTTCAGAAAACTGCAAGACTCTAACTAATGAGATTTTTAGGTAGCTGATGGAGTGAGTCCTTCTGGATACTCAAGCCATCCTCGTTCCCTTTGGTTACTAGTTAAGGCTGGTGGTATGTATCTCGCGTTGACATGGGCCGCTGGCTATTCCTAAATGTACAAAGCACAATGCAGGGTCAAGATAATGAATATATACAGCAGGTGTGCACAGTTCCATCTGCCAAAGTTTCTCTCTCTTGCAAGCATTGCAGTCTGGTGATGTAAAAAGAGGTGAGAAGATACATCAGTCTTGGGCGTGCTGGTGTCTAATGTGAATTGGCTACATATGCGACTGCTGAACAATCATGGCTTAGTGACCACTGAAGAAAAAGGGACTATATAATGGACATTATGCATTTTAGTGATCCTTTGCAAAATGCCATGTCCCTGGAGTAGGAAGATACTCAACTTCTCTTTGACTGTCCAGGCAAGATACTCAAATCGGTCAAATCCAGTGGTCCAAGATCCTTCCCTGTTTGGAAGCAAACTCATGTAAACTTGGCAAGTCTTTATATTCTTGAAGTGTCAGGGTGTATGGGTGTGTGTATCCTTTATCATGGGGGGGAAGCAAATTTACTCCATATGTGTCTACAGTTGCACACCACTTACCAAAGCCAGATTGCAACTTGCTCTGCCTTCAAAAGGCACAGAGAAAAGAGGGCATGGGAGTGGCATCTGCAGATGCTGGTAGTGGAATCAGTTTTGGTTGAGTGGCACTAGTGTTCTGGTCTAGATTGGCACAGGTCATCCAAACTGGCATTGCAGGATTGGGAAGGAGCTCTCCCTGCTAGGGAAGGCACGTTGGCATTTTTGTCCCAGTTTTTGGGGCTGTGCAGTCAGTTCACAGTGGGCACCTGGTTCTGATGCAGGCTGAACTCTTTGGCTTTGAGGCGCAGGCTGGCAATGCTGTTGGCCATGTTCACCCCCTGGACAGGTGTGGTCGGCGCACTGGAGCTGTAGGATGGCACTGGGCTACAAGGATAGTGGGTGGGAACAGGAGAAGAGAGGAGCAAATTAAACAAAACCGGTCATGAGATTCTGATGAGCTACAGGAAAGCCTCAGCCGTGGTGGTGTGAGCAAAGCTGGAACAGCATCCCACTCTTTGATTAATTTAATTTTCAGTTGTCAGGCACTTGGCTTCTTCCCGCCAGCTTCTCAGAACCAACTAGCTCTTCCTAATCATAAACAGCTCCCACAACAGTAGCAGCATCTTGGCATTTTTATGCTGCTAAATTAAAGCAATCAACTTGTGGAAATCAGTTTTAAATGAGATTAAATTTCCTGCCCTGGAGCTTTGAGAGTAAGTCTGAGATAGGTTCATGCAGAAGACCTCACCCCTAGAATTTAGGATGGACGTCAGTACAAGAACCCAACAAGGACATGCCTGGAAGTTCAAATCTTGCAGCTCAGGGAAACCCACCGTCAGTTAAGCACTGAATGGCAGTCGAAGAGTGATACTTGTCCTGCAGCGGCTGATGGCACAAGAGTCAAATAGGTGCCAGACACAAAAGCAAATCAGCTCTAAAGAAAATGACCGTCTCCATGCTAGTATTCTGCACTCATACCATGTGGGGTGATGAGGTGCTTTGCAAAGACCTTCACTCAACCATCTCAAAGCACATACGGGAAAGGAAAGGACACTTGTTATGGCAAATGTTTCCGATGGTTTTTAGATCATCCTTGAGCCTAACAGAGAACCCAAGAGCGAGAAGCCTGGTGATTTAAAATAAATAAATTTCCTTTTATAAAATAAACTTTCCTTAGCAAAAGTAAAGCCAGAGCAATGCATTCAAGGTAGAACAACCTTTGTCACAACCCAAGGTGCTTTGAATGTCTCTATCCTTGTAGTCATCAGAGGCTGGTATTTATTTATTCATCAGAATTTCTTCCCCTCTCCCCACTCCTCTCCTTCCCATAAACCTCCTCACCTTGAAGTCTCTCCCAATCAGAACAATCAAATGGTAAGATTCAAACTTGCCTTTCAAATCCACAACATCCACATGTTCAGGCTTATTGAAAATAGGCTAAACTCAATCTTGGTGCAATTCCACTGATTTTGCCGGAATGCCTCCTAAAAGGAATTTCACCCGGTTGAGTTTCCCTGCTGCCCCTGGCATAGAGGGTTTCTAGGCTAATGGAGAGACAATCTCTTGCAAAGCTGTCTGAACTTCCTTTTTCCCCATTTGGTGCTCCCATCTCTGCTCAGGCTGCCATGGTTCAAGGGAGTCCTACATGGCTCCGACATTTGGAACATTTCCTTTTCTAACTACGGCTTCCGCTCTTGTGTGCATATAAATATTCAAAGCTCAGTAGTCATCCCATGTCGTGAACCCCCACCTTGGGTGCCGGCTGTATTTGCAGGAGCTCTTCTTGGCAATCCTGAAGTGCTTTCCGTTCTGTCTTGGTCTCTTAGGGGCCATTGAAACGCCCACTATTCTCCATGGAAAGAATCCCTTTGTCTTTATTGGGAGCTGCCTGGGGGCTTTGTTCCCTCTCTGTTTCCTGTGCATGTTTAATTCACCCCTTGAGAGATGAGTAATCTGCCTAAGACCATGCCACAATCTTTCCTACATGTTGGTGAAAGGCATTAGAGTTGGCACTTGACTGGGTCCCCACCTCCTTTCTAAACAGGTTAGGAGTACGTTGCTTTGGGAGCCAACGGAGAGGCAGTGCTAAGGCAGTCTGGACTTACCTGTAGGGGGAGGTGGTGGTCCAGGAGAGATAGTCTGGGCTCAAGGAAGTTGGCCTGGGGGCCATGGGCTGTTCAATGGCTGCTTCTTGGCTGTAGGACTTGAGGAGAGAGGCGGACCGGTTGGCTAACATAGCCCTCTCGTTGCGGCGGAACTTGGCCCGTCTGTTCTGAAACCACACCTGGGGGCAGAGAGGCAGCGCTGTTAACCCAAGCCCGACTGAAGGCAGAGAGTGGGCATGGAGGTGTGAGTGAGAAGAGGGATCTGCCCAGTCTTTCCAAATAGCAGTAGTGCAGTAGTGCATGTACCAGTCTGACTGCTCAGAGCATGGGACCAGGTTAATACCTAGCCAACTTCAACTCTGCCGTGTCTCTGGGAATGAGTCTGATGCAGGCTGTTTCATCAGAGACTAATGCATCTGCCTGCCATGGCACAGTTTGTAAGAGTGGGCAGTCATGCCCGTGGAAGTTGTTCCCCTCCAGGGCTTTAGTGAGACTCAGGCTCCAGGTGGCCCCAGGGAAGGGTGAGACCTGAATGCTGGGCTGCGCCAGGAGGTGGAGGCCTGCTTTCTCCACCCCCTGCAACCTCTGCTCACCTGGACTCGGGCCTCACTGAGGTTCACCCTCCGTGCTAGCTCCTCTCGCACAAACGCATCTGGGTAATGTGTCCTCTCAAAGACTCTCTCCAGAGCCTGGAGCTGGCTGCTGTTGAATGTGGTGCGGTTCCTCCTCTGCTTCTTCTTCCTCTTGGTAGCACCACAGTTTGGACTCAGACTCTCATCTGCGGGAAGTTCAAAAGAGACCATTGCAGAGAGGTTGGGTACAAATGACTTCCAGAAAACCAGCTACTCCCTCTCTGCCCTGTTAACACAAACATGCTCTGAGGGGTGGGAGTGGAGGGGCAGGCATTTATACTCAGCGGGAATGGGGATGATCCAGGTTTTAAGGTCAATGATCTCCTGGCCAACCAGTGCTGGGAATGAATACTACCAAGACCTTGAGATCGCTGTTCACATGTAATCTTTGTTTCTATCTCCGTTCACTCATGAAATATTGACCCTAGGTCTGCCACTGGTCCGTCTCTCTAGCAAAAGGTTTTGGGCACAGATCCAGACCTGAATATAGCAAATTGTGGGCTTCAGTTAGGGTAACATTCATTCTCACGTTGTCTCTAACATCATCAGATGGGGGTAGTGCATGCAGACCTGTCCTGGCAGTTGTTTATGGAGGCCTAGAAGGGAGAACATGTTGTTGGGGTTTTTTTTTTAATTCTTTCTGGAAATCTTGCTTAATTATTCTTTCCATGACTGAAGCATCTGGCTTCAATTTGTACCTAATGGCGGGAAAGCATTTTTGAATTGTTTGAAATGTTAATAGTTTTATGACATCCCATTGATTTATAGCAGGGTTACGTTGGGTTTGTGCACTATATGTCAAAATCCGAGGTTATGAGGTGGCACATTACTACCTCCCTGGCTGTACTGAACGATTCCTTGGTAAGCGGGCTATGGTAGTGCTGGTCACAGAACCATATGCCGGCATCGAAAGATGTTACTACGTACAAAAACCAGCATAAATTACACCGAGGTATATGATGACCTGCCCAAGGCCTCAGGCACTTGGAGGAGGGACAACCTTCTGGCAGTCACTTTCTGATCATTTTCTTACACGTAGCTTTATAGTCCGTGTAGGCTCCGTAAGTCCCCGGAGCCAGAAAAGGCCAAACACCCGATACAGGGGAAGGATGTTTTGAGAGGTGCCGTGTTTTGGGTTCGACGTGAAATAAAGGCGAGGTGCACCCAGGAGCCGAAGGAGCGAGGAGGACGTGCTTCCCCCTACCCGGGAGACGGCCATCTGGGCTCCGCTGCGCTTCCCATTTGAAGACTCACAAATAAAATTCCGAGAATTCCCTCCCCCGGTGATTGTGCAGAGAGCCTCAAATGTGCTGCCAGCCTCTATTTTACAGTTGCCCCTTTTAGAGAAACTCCTTTTTTGGTTTTGTTTTTCTTCAGAGAGTGAATGAGCCTCTGAATTAAAAAAAATAATTCACGTCTCTACTCTCCCAGCCCCTTCGCGGAACCTGGGACCAAACCCAGTCGGCGCTTGTGAGCCATCTCTGATGGATGGGGCCTGCAGCCTGTAATGAGCCCTTCCCGCGGCCTTTGTGAATCGTGCTCTTGGGTTGAACGGGAAAATTACAGCATGAAGGTTGCTAAGTTCTATAGAAAGAGGACCTTCCTCCTCCTTCCAGCCTATAGCTTTTTAATTGCGGTTATATAGAACGCAGTTACATTTCTAGACAGCCCACGTAGTTTCGTGCCTGTTAAAATATGTCTATAGCAGTGGTGCTCAACTTTTTTTCCCTGTGGGCCAGATGGACAGTTTTCGGTCTGTCCATAGGCCAGACCCAGCTGGTAGGCCCTTTTGGTATACTGGACAGGTGCAGCTGGGCCTGATCCGGCTGTGTGGAGGGGGGCAGGAGGACAATCTGGCCTCAATCCAGCCATAT
>NW_005842102.1:1159086-1174799 GCF_000455745.1 Alligator sinensis | reverse complement strand
AGGGAAAGGGCATGGCCCAGCCCTGACCCGGCCACGTGGGAGGGAGGACTTGAGAGTTTGACAGTATTAATTGCCACTGCTCCTCCATCACCAAATTTTTCAACCCATGGGGAGCCCTCTAGGATGCATGCCATGGCTCCATGGGCTAGGGTTGGGATTGAGCACCCCTGGTCAAGAGACTGACTTGCTTCTCTCCCTGCCCAAATTTGGTCAGCTAAAAGACATCTAGATTTCCCAGTTGAAGCAATTTGAGGAGAATATGCTGTCACAAGAACCCGTCCAGTCTGTCTGCCTCCTTTGCACCCTGGCCAAGCAGGGCTCTTTAAAAGAGCTGATCCCTGAAGTCGATAGAAAAACTCACATGGAATTTAATGGGAGCGGGTCCCAGCTCGATCACAGACCAGCGGTGCCAGATGATTTCCGTGCAGGGCTGGCATCTGAAATGAGCCGGCGCTGCGTGATTCCATGTGCAGAGCGGGGCGGATCATATTTTTGTCTGAGCTTTGCAAAGTCTAAGGACACGGAGATCCAGGATTTTTGTTCGGGCCCCACTGCTAGTTTCAAAGAGCCCCTAAAGCACGTACGAGAGAGATCTTCTCCTGAACCGCAAAAACCACACAGGACATTCCAGGGACGCTCTTAAATGCTATTGTGAGCTGGCGAAAGCCTTTCCCACCTACTCAAATGTTCACTTGAAAGATAGCTGCATCCCGGCCCGGCGCACAGCGTACCTTTGTTCCCAAAGCCCTGTGCACAAGCCCTTTGCTGCCAGAAGAATTTTTCGTCATGTGATTTTATTTTTTTCCTCCCCCCTTCCCTCCCTCCCAGCTGCGTTGTTGATTGCACATAGGAGGCTCCGCGCCTGGGCGTACCTGTCTGGCTCGTCTAATTAGCTTTGGACGGGGTTCTCCTGCCCCATAATAAAGCAACATCTTTTCTCACTTAGCTCACGCTTTGGAGCACTTCCCATGCGCAGGATGACAGGACCAGATAAATGCCACTCTAATTGCCAGTGGCATGCATCTGACAGGTTTACAGCACACAGGGTTGGGAGCGATCTCCCGTTCTAGAAAAAGATGCCTTATGAAGCTGGAATCAGCCTTCAGGAACAAATATAAGCAAATGTTCCATTTTCATGCCTTCAGGGAATGAGGGGGACTGAACTGAATGAAGTCCAGTCCCCACCCCCACCTCTGCCTTGTACAGTCACACATCTGGCCCCAAATCCAAACCTAACTCTGCTGCCCAGCCACTGCTTTTTCATGCCAAAGGCTTCCATGCCATCAGATAACCTCATTAGCGCTTGACTTTTGGACTCACAGGAGGAAGCCTTGCTTAACTGGCTTCTCTGGGATTTTCAACCAGGAATTAGAAAGTGTTTTCCCGTACTGATGCTTTTCCAAGAATAAGACTTGTTAATTATGGAAACTCAGAAATAGCTCGGCACCATATTCCTTTCTTCCCGCTCCCTTCCCCGAAGGGCTTTTGCAGACCTTCCTCAAGGGAGGGGCCGTAGCCACAGAGGGAGTTTGCAAGTTTGCCTTTGCCATGGTTTTGTTAATTTGTGGCTCCATTTGGAGACACTGACTTGATTGTCCAACCTGGAGGTCAGAGGGGACTTTTGAAACATTCCCCCCAGCCGCCTTTTTATGGTGTATTTATCTTCCGCTGATTACAATTTCCTCTGAGGGGAAAAAAATAAAGAGGGGGTAGGGAGGGAAAGGGATAGCGTTACTGAATAATGAAAGATGACATTGCAAGGGAAAAAATGGAGAGAGGCTGCTCGGGAACTCGGAGAAGAAAAACAGAGTTGCCAGGGGTAATCGGAGTGAAGTGGAACGCAGCGGCATGGAGGGAAGCTGTAGTTTCATACCAGGTTTGCATGCGGCTCAGACAAAGCACAAAGCAGATTCTCGCTGCCTCTTTAACGTCACATCTGTCGCGTGCATCACTGGAGTCTGAGCAGTTCGGTGATGAAGGCTGGGATTGTCAAAAGTCCCCTAAGAGACGCAGGAGGAAAAGCCCTCTGAGCTTGCAGTGGAACTCGTGTCTCTCCACTTATGCCTACACAGTAAACTTACCATCCTTGCCGGCGGGGCCCTCAAGCTGCTCCAGACAGGAAGCTTTCTAAACTGGAAGCAAGGTATCTTTGGGCGGGCTAATTTGTGCAGCTTAGTGACAGTGTCAGTTAGCCTACCACCAAAGTAATTAGCCTGTCCTGCTAATTAGCTACACTTTCTGGTTTAGGAGGCAGCTCACACAAGGCAGAACAGAACGCTTAGCATGCCACTCCTGGGAACAGTAAGTTTAGTGGTTAGACACAGCTGTTATCGGCTAGTGGGCTTTGAAAATCCAGTCCAAGATCTAAGCCTTCCAAAGGAATTTGTCTGGGATACTCAAGTGTGTTGGATGTCCAGCTCCCAATGACTTTCAATAGGGCGGAGGAGAAAGGGGAGATGATGTTTGCAATCATGCAAAAGTGACTTAAGAGTCTTTTTACTGTTTTGCAAACGTGAGACAGGGCTCCAATGTACCTCCATCACTGGAAGTCAGCGGGACTTAGGAACTGAAGTTACTTCTGAAAATGTCAATGCCCCCAAATTTGAAAATTGTAAAAACCCTTGGGTACTTCTGAACGTTTTAGCCTGGGGGCTAAATGCTGTCAGGTTCCTTTGAAACAAACAGCCCTTAGATTTCTCTTCTTCTGAGCATCACATTCCTCCATTGCCTACTTCTCTACATTTCTCCTCTTCCTTGCCATGATTCGTGTGACACTGTAATTCCATCAGACAACTCAGTAAAGCAGTGAAGGTGGTCTGAGCCTTCTCCCAAAGATGCTGATGTGGGTTTTGTCATTGGCTTCAACGAGAGCAGGCTTGGGCCTGAAGGTTGGAGGAAAACTGCTCTCTCAAAATAAAGATCTGACCCTGCATTGCAGGTGAAGTGCCTGCTAAGGTCTTGGACAGCGGGATCTGGTGCCAGAGCCTGTCCTGTGCTATTCATGTTCTGTGCAGACCAGGTCCATTCTTCTGATTTTGCACGTTCCTTCTTGGCTTTTATCGGTTTTCTTTAGGAATCCTGTGCTGAGCGGAGACATCAGAAAACCAGCTGCACTTCAGACCTACAGGGTGAAACTCAAGGAGTGGAGTTTCTTGATTCCTTCACCTTAACTTATCTCCATCAAATTTCCCATTACCTAGCAAAAGAGCTTGCTCCCAGGGGCTGCGGTAACGGTATTGCATCGTGCAGGCCAGCGTCTTGTTCCTGTCATGGCCATGCTTTGAGGGATCTTTTCTCTTTTGTGCTGGAATTCAGTCCTTGAGGCCTGTCTGCATCTTCCAGATGGGAACGCTGTCTCTCCTGGCTTTGGTTTCAAACTGAATTTAAAGGAGCATTGGCCTAAGTTCTGAAGCCAGTTGGAGCTGCCCGAAGCCAGTGAGAGCTGTGCCTCTGAAATTCAAGCCATCCGTTGTTTATTTAGGGCCTAATCCTGCGGCTCCAGGAAGGCTCTGAGTGCAGGGACAGCAGGGATCTGATCACTCTGTGCTGCCAAGCTTAGCTCCTTGAAAGCTTGTGGTGGCCTGCTGCCTAGGGAAGGTTGTACAAAGTTCTTGTGGTTCCCCCAGTATGGGTTGGCTGGCGCAACAGTCCTGGTGCTACGGTACTCACTATTAAATGGCTCTGCTGCTGTGAAGAAGGGATGGAGATAAGTCTAGGGGTTAAAATGAGGCAAGGAAGAGAGCAGAGGATAAACATCCTGCCTTTGCCCTGGATTGGGCAAGCTCCTTCTCTGCACTGGCTGGTGCAGGGAGAGCTGCTTGTTCCCACAGCTTTCAGCCACCCTTGCTAACGTGCAGCCCACTTTGCTCATAAGCCATTACGATTGGGACAACGAATACACAATTTTCTACCCCTCTGATGCAGCAGTCAGGGGCCGGAGGGGTGGGTGCGGATCCGTGCCCATGAATGCTGACGTTAAATCTCGCCTCATTACGTTGCAAGGAAGAAAAGAACCTGGGCAGCGCACAATCTCTTGCATTATTTCACACGATCCATTTATTAGCGAGCAGTTTGCCAAAGGCCTTTTCAGCTGTACTTCTTTCCCCCCAGCCAAAGGATCAAATCTTCTTTGCAGTCACTTCCTCTCTCTTCCCTACCTTCCCCTCTCCCATCCCAGCAATTCCTTTTTTTCTTCTCTTTTTCAGTATAATTTAAGGGTTGAACTAGCCTAAAGGGAATTAGCTGTAAATTCTTCCTAAGACAAATAAATTCAGCCCTCTAAGTTTCTGCCTTTTTCAGACTGTTGAGAGACATTTTGCGTTTGTTTTCCTTGAAATAATGATCACGGCATATATGACCCTGAGGCTGCGGCCGGCTCTAACCAAATAAATAGCTTTTATTAATTAACGTTTATCCTTAACAAATAAAACCCCAATTTGATCTCAGCCGGCTGAATTAGCAAAAATAAACAACTGGTTCTCTGGGCACTTGATGTGGATTTAACAAATTAACACTGGGCCTTAATCAGGGAAGCCGCAGGGTGGTGGAGCCTTTTACAGCCAAGAAATCCTTTGGAAAAACAATGTCTTTCGTTTCTCCCATGGTCTTTCTCGGTAAACATGTGGACTCCCTTTATATACTCCAGGGAAACCAAAGGAGCTATCATAATGATGTCCACGTAGACTTCATGTGCAATTGTTTAACTCATTCCTTAAATCATGGAATCAATATTAAATGTCTCCCTTCGGATTAATCTGCCAAGTAAACGATACAGGCCTGCAGAGTAGATTTTTTTTTTCTCTAGATCTTTTTCTTTTTCTTCCCTTGAACAAAAATAATTTGCCCTTTTGCTAGTACCTTTCATCTGAGGAACTCAAAGCACTTTACAGATCTTAATTAATTCAGCTTCATACATTCTTCCCAGGAGGGAGATGCATGGGGAACCTGAGCACAAGGAGGTAAAGTGATTTGCTGAAAGCCATATTTCAAGTCGGCTGAAAAGAGAACCCAGGAGTTCTGACTCCTAGTCACCTGCTCTAACTCCTAAACCTCACCAAGCATCCTAAATATTCTCATTCCCTTTCTGGATCCTGACTTGGGAAAGCACTCTTATTGCAGACAGCAGGGGACCATGTGCCTAGCTTCAAACCCACTAAACTTTTGGTACAGACTCGAACAGGAATGGATCGCTTTCCTGATCCAGGAGTCTCACAGGGGAGGAAAGCAAAGATCAGGTCCTGAGTTGTCTGGAGAGCTCATTTCCCTCCTCTTACCACTTGACTACACTGAATTTCCTATTTGACAGTTATAGATGTGATGGGAACCAAAAACTCTACCATAAATATTTAATCTGCAGAAATTATGTCATGAGGTCTGTTGTGCCTGAGCAGTAATGAAGTTCCTGGACTTTTGCAAACATTTGCTTGCCCCCGCCACGTTGTTTTTAAGGACTCCGTCTATTGGATTTGGCCTGCGCAGCACAACACAAATAGAGACTGCAGAAGTATATACAGGCCTACACTCGGGCACAGCCTCCCTGGAGCTTGCCAGTGTCCAGGCTTTGAACTGTTTGCTCTCACTTGGAAAACCAGCTCAATTTGTGTAACCAAGCTGAGGTTTGCTCTGGGACCTGCTTTTCATCTCTCAGGCTAAGAAATACAATTCAATACAACGCTTCCTGGGGTACAAGCTTTCTTCTTCCACCCTGTGGTTGCACAGCTGTTTGCCATGGAAGGATTCCTCTGCCTTACATGTGTGGGAAGCAGTTAAGTTTCAGTGGGTCATTGACAGTGGGAGCGTCTACACGTTCATTAATGCACCTTTGCTAATGTGCATTAAATTTAGTACCTCCATTGAGAGGTACTAGAAAAAGGTGCATTAGCCTATTTTAATGCTCATTAGCGAAAGCAGATATTTTTTGTGACGCTTTAATACGCATTAAAATAGGCTAATGAACATTAAAGCACATGTGTAGATGCTCCCAATGGGTCTGACCCTGCAGGATGAGGAGAGCTTCTGGTGAGGTTCTCCGAACACACAGTTCCCACTGATTGCTTTCAGCACCACAGAGGATCGGGCCCTACAAGGCCAAACCTGCTTCCAGCCAGGTCAGCAATAGTACTTGTGTTCGCTCCAGGCTCTGTGGCAGAGATTTATTGTTGTTAATGGTGGTATCGCTGTAGCCCCCAAGTGAGGTCAAGGCTTAGTGGTGACAGGCACTGCACAGACACCTTGTGAGAGACAGTCACCACCCAACAGAGTTTATCACCTCAATTAGACAGGACAGACAGGAAACCGAGGGAAACTGTGTCTTGGAAGTTCCAGCCCCATCTAGTATCTGGCAGGCAAAGCTGGGAAGATTACTCAAATCTCCTGAGAATCATAGACAAGCCATATAACCAGCCTGCCTCCCCACACCCCACTTGAGAGCAAGTCTAAAACTACCTATTCAAGATAATGAGGCTACCGATTTGTACTTTGGTTTTGACTTTAAGGTTCCTTTTCTGCTACTTCTCAGAAAAGGCCTTGCCAGCATGAAATGAGATGAACCACACAGCCTTCACTGAGAACTGCTGGCTTTGAGAACATGGTGCATTATACCAAGAGGAGATGGGCCAAGCTTTCAAGCAAGGGCAGAGGAGCAGCCACTGTCCCCCGGCAGCTCGAGGAGCTGCACCTGTGACGTTGCACGTACTAAGAGCTGGATCTTGTGCCCACTGGAGCCCAGCGGCAAAGCTCTAATTAACTTCCTGGTGCAGGGGTTTGCCCTCAGTTGGCAATTCCCTGGCTAGACCAACATTTATGCAATAGGCTAGAGAGCCCTGACTTGGTGACACCAGACTCTTCCATGAAGCACCTACCCACCTGGGAAAAAAAACAGGCAAAAAGAAAAAAAAAAAGGAAATGCAACAGTTTAGGACCATTGAGCAAAGGGATTCACATGTCCATTTAGACCCATCTACCAAACAGGCCAGGCACAGTAGTCTGATGACTAAGAAAGATGGGCTGTGCTGGGCTACCATCAAAAGCCAGAGCCCACCCATCCTGGCACCCTCCCCAGTCCCCACTTAGACTGGGGACTCCCTGCAATAGTGGCTGGGCCAGCCCACGGGAGCAGTGGAGCCTGGTCCCAAGTCATCAGGGCCAGGGTGGAGTACCACTAACTGCTTGAGCTGCACCTGGAAGCAGTTAGCCACTTGGCCTGCTTCAGGGGCCCTCTGTATCAGCCATGGTTAGGTTTTTGGAGTGTGTCAGGGATTTGCATATGCAGCTTTACAGGCTCCCCATTGAGCTCTCTGCCAACAGTGAAGCCCCTGGGGACCTTTGAGAACGTGTAATGCAGATCACATGGCTACAGCAGTGGGCTCCATTTTGATGAAGCAAACTCAGTAAATTGTCCTGCCTTCCCTCTGGTGCCTTTGACAGCAGGAAGGAGCATTACCCATGTCTTGGATCATGGCAAACAGCAAGTTCTCATTTGTGCTGAGATAACCAAGCCACGGCAGATGGCACCACCCTGTGAGAGCGAGCTGAAATTGTCTTTCCAGTGCAGAGACCTGGATTCAGACCTTTTCCCCAAGCAAGGCAAGCTTAGCTATAGGGCTTATCTTTACCTTCTTCCCCAAGCAAGCCAAGCTTAGCTATAATGCTTATCCTTACCTTCTCTCCACCTCTCCTATTAAAAGCCAATCCCTGATCAAGCCAGTCCCTCATGGGCTATTCTGTTGCCAGAAAAGCACTTGAGGACTAAGCGGAGAGCTTTTATGGCAGTGATTACTGTGCTGTTTGCATAAATCACATGCTGTATGTTCAGTCTGATTGGATCCCTGAAGGATCAAGTGTCCACTGCGAGCCCAAGCTGCAAAGCACCGACTTGGAGTTAACTGGCTGGAAGCAATAGGTCATTTTCCTTGCTCGAATATGGAGATGGGGGAAGCTGTCTTTCTGGATCATGCATAGCTGGCCCTGATGATCAACACCTAGCGGAGAGAAAGTTTGGCACTCAGCGGCGGCGTCAGGTTGAGGGCATGCCGTGCTGCTAGGAACTGGAGCAAAACCACCCGACAGGAGGAAATATGCAAGAAGCCCTGAGACTTGGCTCTGGGAGCAGTACCCAGCCCTCCCACCACCACGGCTTTTTCCACTCTGCGGTGAGTTTTCGAACAAAAAGCAACGAACGAGCTCATTGTGGAAGGAACCGAGCTCAGGACGGGGCCAAGAGGAATGTGTGCGCGGGGGGAGGGAGAGTCCAGAAAACTGCTGAATCCTAAGGAAACTTTCCCGGCGCAAGTGAAGGACATGAAAAATTTAAGAGGGGGGCAAGTCTCGGCTACTGTAGAAACATTACAGCAAAATGTTTCCGAGGATGTTTCACCTCATTAATTGTGAAAAAGCTGAAACGCTGACACGTTTTTACAGGCTGCCAGTTTTGCTGGGGAAAAGTGTCTCTGTTTAAAAGGAGCAGCGAAAGCCCCGACTGAGAAGGAGGCCAAAGCTCTCCCGTGAGGGTCTTTCCCTTCCACTCACTGACAGGCAGCAGCAGACTATTTTATAGTTATGGAGCTGCAGGCTGCACCAGCCAGAAACCACCCGGACCAGCCTTTCTCTGCCACAGACTTCACTGCCACCCTTACCCATAGGAATCCTTCCCCATGGGAATAAACCCAGGAACCTCAGTAAGGCTACTTGTCTGCTGGATTGGGTCCTGAGAGCAGAATGATCTCCGATTGTAAAGTCTCTGGGACAGAGACTGCCTATATGTTTTGTGCTTACTCAGCACCTGGCATGTGTTCATGTTCCCAGCTACTACTTCAGTACAACTAATAAATGATGACAGATGCCGAGAGCCTGACCCTTGGCCAGTGTGATGCCACAGAAGTCCACCAAAGTCAGTGCAGCTCCATTTATTTACACCAGACATGGATCTAGTGCCCATGCAATCACTACATTTGTGCTGATGAAATCCTGAGACTACCAACACGTATTTGTAAATGAACTCTAGGCATTTCTTCCAGCGGGGCCTACAGAACTGTACTTCTGCCAAAGGTCTTTAGCAAAGCATATCCTCAAGAGTCGCGTGTATTTGGGCAAGGCCAGGGCACAAGCAAAGCTGTTCTGGCACAGAGACACTTATGTACATGGAAGTCATTAATGACTAAATGCAGTGCATTTGCCCAGCTGGGGGGAAGGGGGTGAATCAATAGGGAATGGTGTGTTCATGGTCCAGTTTCTAGGAGGGCTCTGTAAACAAGAGCGAGTATCATAAATAAATACCAAGGGCTGGCCATGGAATCGCAGCATTAGTACTCCAAAGGGTTAAAACCATCTGCTTTCCAGAGCTATTACGGGCTGGAGGAGCTGGAAAAGGTGGTGCGGTGCATCTCAGGCAAAAAAGTTCATAAGTTCCTACAAGACTCAGGATCCTAAGTCTTACTGTATTCAGCTGCAGTTAGGCACCTAACTACCATTAACAATTTGGCCCGAGTCCCTTTCAAAACAGAACTTAGGATCCTAAGTCCCACTGCATTAATTGGTTATTTTGCTGCTACAGCTATTTTCAGTGGAGTTATTTTCAATTACAGTTATTCCTAAGTTATTTTCAATGGAGCATGTCTGCAAATTGCTATTGTACTCAGCACCCTTAG
Organism: Alligator sinensis; assembly: GCF_000455745.1. Lineage (NCBI taxonomy): Eukaryota > Metazoa > Chordata > Crocodylia > Alligatoridae > Alligator > Alligator sinensis. The sequence continues at coordinate 1,165,155 of NW_005842102.1, read as the reverse complement.
AACTGGAGAGACAATGCTCTGTGTTGTCCAGGGACAAACCCCATCACCAAATAAGAGGTTGAATCAAAAGGGTTGCTCGGTGCTTTAGGACACAAGTAAGTTTGTCCAGTACCTAGGACACTGCTAAGCACAGTGGTGTCTTAGTTCATGACTGGGCTTTCAAGTGCCACTGCAATACAAGTCATCAACAGTAATCACCAGAGAGCAATCCTCCACTTGGGTGGCTGAAGGTCCTCAATGGGTAGCAGAAGGTTTATGGAGGGAGGACTGTTGACACAAGTGAAGGTCACACCTCCATGCCACAGCCAGGGATGGGGGTGTTTGAGCCTGGGGTTTTGGTTTGGGCTCCTCCAACATGAGTCTTGTCTAGGTCTCTGTCTCTTCTTTTTGCAGTCTGATGACTGCATCCTGGAGGGTGGCAAGGTGTAGCCATCCTTCCTCCAAACTTCCTCCACCGCCAGGTGTGTGTCCATATGCAGACAGAGTGAATTTTTGCCTCGTAGCGTTTGGAAGTTGAAGCTACTGGACTGACAGCTATGGGCCAAGAAGCCTTCAGCAACACAGGCACTACACAGGGCAGGCGTTTTCTCAGGAGAGCTCCATCTTCACGGCCACAGACCTCTGGGGTGAAACTGCCGTCCTGGAGCGATTCAGTCCTTTGTGTGCTCATGTGGAGAAACTTGTCCACTGGGTTCTAGGCTGAGCCCAGCACATTTCATGCAGACTTCTGTCTCTGCTACAGCCATCCACCTTAAGACACTGGTATAGCTGCCCCTTAATGTACACCCCAAAGGTGTTACCTGTAGCAGCAGAATGCAGGTAAAAAACACGAGTACAAATCCATGGTGTAGTTCAGGATGGAAATTAGGGAAGGCCCAAGCTGTTCATGGATGACCATGACCGAAGGCCTGTCATCGCAGCAAATTGTTGGTGTTGCAAATGATTGAAAATGGGCTCAGAGCTGGCGTGGCCTAAGTGGGCCGTGTCTTTCCCAGGCCAACCGTGGCTATGTGCCATGTGCAAGCCAGGGGATGCAGCAGTTTTTACCATGTCTGTACTTTTTGCAGTGGCGCCTGACTGGAATCAGAGCAATTTCCCATCACAAACAGAATGCTAGTTGCTGCATTTATATCAACAGGCCAGAGCACATAAGGGCTGAGATCTGTAACCAGAGCAATGGCTCAGGGCTCCCAGTGTTTGGGATTATTGTCTGCACATGGTTAAGGCTGGCATTTATTGGGGAATCCAGAATGGCTGTGAGCGAGCTGTGCTCCTCTCTTGGGTCAGTGATTTGTATACCAAAAATTCCCTCCTGAGGCCACCTTCGTGCACCACTGCGGGTCACTACAACCCAGAGCTGAGCTTTCAAGAGCTGCCAAGTGAATTACATGCATTCTAAAAAGGCTGTAATTACTGCCTTGCACAATACACTGTAATAGCTCCAAAGTAGCCTCTTTGGTCTATTGTGTCAAATCTCCTGCAGTTCTATGACAGATGGAACTGCAGTGGAAATTAAATCACAAAAGAAATGGAGTTCGGGTTGCACCGAGGGTCTGGCTTTAACCCACGCAAAAAAGGGAAGGTTAAAATTCAAGCTGTCTGTTGCTTGCTTGGGTGAATTCATTTCTTCTTTAAAGTGTTGTGAACTAATTGAGTGACATGAAGGGATGGTCTCCCTACTTGTGTGTGTGACCTTCTCTTGGGTTCCCCTGGCTGGAGTGTGCTTCATCCATCCACTGCCATGCGGGGTGGTTATTGGTGTGGTTTGACTGCTTTCTTTTTTAGGGGCTGAGTTCATGAGTTTGTGGTGAGGGTTGTGGACTAAGAATTGGGAGATATGGTAAAATTCCTGCCTCTGCCACACTGTCTGGGGGTAACGGTGACAAGTCTCATGGGTCCAGATCCCCCAAAGGATTTAGGTGCCTGCATCCCTTTGAGGATCTAGCCCTAACTCTCCCTGTGCCTCGGCTCCTCACAGGAGGAGTGGGGGTCATGTTATTGTATTCAGAGACTAAACTCCTGGAAGCAAAGACCATCTCATGTTCTATGTCCTCATTGCCCAGAACAAAGGGGCACGGGTCCGAGCTGAATTCCCCCGGACACTACTTTCAGAGAAATATAATAATATATGCCTATTTACACAGTGCCATTGCTGTTCCTATCCCAGTCTGTGCCAGCAGTAGTTAGCAATTTTAAAGCTCTCTTCCTCCTCGGAGCACTTTACCAAAGTTACCTAATTAAGCCTGCAAGATAATATCCCCATTTTGCAAAGGGGAAAAGTAAGATTTAAAGAGGTTAAGGCCTTGCATTCCTAGGTCGCCTGCTCAAATCCGGTGCTGGCTGACAGCAGTGCAAAGGCCTATTTGAAAGCCTTTCTACGTGATCTCACCCTAGTCTGTCACACACCAATTAATGCAGTGGGCATTAATTGGCCCCTTGTTGGCAGGCTCAAGAGAAAGCTAAGGGCTGAATGGGCTATGGAGATTGACAGCAGCAGAGAAAGACTCTGGCGAGCACAGGGGCAGAATGGTGAGGGAGTCTTGCCCTGTTACTACTTCATCTGTGAATAAACAGAAGGCGTCAAAGCCGAGCTAGGTTCACTGGGGACTGAGCTGCAGAGGAGTGGGAATCATTCAAGGTCTCTCAGTTTGCACCTATGACCTTCATTCCTATCCTTATTTTCTCATTTGGTCTTCTCCTCTGCCTTTATTTGATTTTGGTAGCCTTGGCAAAGGAGACAGGTCTCCAGCAGATCAGTTCATTTCACCAGATCCAAATTCACTCCAGAGGCAGTGAGTGAGAGTGTTCAGAGTAGTTTAGGAGACTTATCCACATGGTTCTCATTAAACCTAAAAGGAGAATCATCGACACTGCTTTCAGGATGTTGGTGAAGCCATGGGTAAAAAAGCTAGAGAGAGAGACAGAGAGTACAGATACCTTAGAGGGAGGAACCACCCCAGGAGACAGAAAGATCTACCATACAGCGGAGATGGGACTTCTTTGTAGAAGTGGCTTTGACCACAAACCTGTCTCCAAATACTCCTGAAACTTCCTGAAAGTCTGATTGGATTTTTGCCTGTGTAGTTCAGGGCCTTTCAGTCTTGTAAGCATTTACATAATATCAATATCATTACTTCTGCTTTCCTTTTGTCCTTATTTATAATGGATCCAATCATGGAATCGTTTTCTCAGGCAAAACTCAGCTGGTGTTTCAACCTCCTCCCACCTCACGTCCCCAAAACAAAACTCAGAACCAAAAATCAGAGCCTAAAATATAACTGAAGACCAGGTTATATCCTTGTACTCCCTATGGAGCATGGCATGAGTCTGTTATCTCTGTCAGTCAGTCAGAGGTTTCTTCTGGACAGGATGACTACAGTCTTTTGGAGTTGGTCGTAATGCTCTGTTCTCATGTTTCCCCTGTTACAGAATGGATCAAAGAAACTGATTTGCTTAAGTTATGGTAGGCAACGGGGTGGACGGGTCGTATCATGACCTGCATTGCTGCAGCCATGGCCTTTCAGCATGTTATTATTAGACAGACTTTTACGCTGCCTTTCCTATGAGGAACTCTGAAAAGCAGGCATTATGTCCTTAATTTTAGTAAATGGAGGGATGGGCCATTGCAGAGGGAAGTGATTTGCACCAGGTGATGGGCAAAGTCAGGGGCAAAGCCTGAAACACAATCCTGATCTGATTCCTGCTCTTCACACCATACTAGTGTGCCTCCTTTTGCTCTTGTATGCTGGAGATGAAAGATTAATGACTAAATCACTCCAGCTCTTGGCACAGCTGATGTGAGCAAGTCCCTCCCAAAGCGGGGTCTGTTCCTGGAAGGCTGTGTTGGCCTTGCCAGAACCAGGAGAGCCAGTGGGAAGGGACCGAATCAGCCCAAGCACAGAATGACATGTTGCTGGTGGAGGGGACCAAGAACTTTTTATTTTCTTCTCTAAAGTAATTGCGAGCCCCTGCAAGGAGTTGTCCTGGACCACTACAATAGTCTCCCTCTCCCAAAGCCAGCACTTAAAGGCTGGGAAACCATCTCATGGCGGAAGAGAAACAATTTTTGGTTGTCTCGTGCAACAATTGTCTTGTGTATCCTCCTTGCTCCGCTGGTTAAAGGGTTGCATTGCAGCTACAACTGGGCCTCTGGAAACAGGCCCATGCTCCCCCACATGGGACTCATTTCATCTCCTTGTTTTGCTAACACATTTTATGCAGTGCATTATGTTTTGCTTTTTAAGTTTTAAAATTAGTAAGGGAAAAATATAGCTGAGAGAGAGAGAGAGTGACAACATGGGTGATAGTTAACAGATGTGCTAAGGGCTTCTGCTGTGGGGAAGTACAATCAATTCAGACCCTGATGAAGGCAGCTTTGCTGCAGTCCCGTCCTGTAGCCCATACCATTTATGACAACTCTGTACACGCGTACAGATAACAGTAGTGCAGCAGGAGTCTGTGGAGTGACCACCCAGGTTCTCCAAATAATGAAATCTTTTAACATCTCTGTATTGTCTTTCCCCATAGCACTGCACGGTAAACCTTATCATCCCCATTTTACAGACGGAGGTAGTGAAGTGCAGAGAAGTGCAGCAGTGGTGGCCTTAGGGCTGTTGGGGCCCTGGGCAAGAGAGTCATTTGGGGCCCCTTAGAGGCTTAATTTTGATGACCTATAAGCAAGTCAGACATTTGTTGCAAAATGTTGGGTCCCCCTAAAGTGTGGGGCCCTGAGTGGTTGCCCGGTTTGCCCTTCCCTAAAGCCGCCACTGCGTGCAGTGACTTGCCTAATACACACTAAGGTGATGGGAAAGGCAAAACTAGAACCTGCCTGTGCTAACTCCTAGATCTACTCTAATTCATAGTGATCTCTCCACATACAAAATCCACACGCTGGCACAATAATACCTGAGTTCTGCCCTTGTCCTCCTAGCATTGGCGTGGATGCTTTAGAGCATCTCTCAGTACATAGGACTATGACCATACAAGTCTTTTTCCAAACCCTCCGAGGTACTAAGATCTTCCTGGCGAATGCTCTTGACATAACAGGTGACACGTTTTTCCAGTGGGATAAGAGCCGTGTAATTAATTAATGTTAATCAGATTCATGTGGCCGAATCACTGAAAATGTGACCCTTTGCTGGTTTGCAGATATGCTCCATTGAAAACTCTCTCATGTCTAACCAAAAAGCTGTTTTGCCTAAGTGGATAAGAAATATAATTATTCCCTCTGCATGGCTGGGGAGAGAGAAACACAGGGAGGTCAAGGATAACACTTTCAAACCTGGGTGTCTAAATGTAGGCTCTACAATAAGCAGTCAGAGTTGTAAAGAACCTAGAACCCTTGAAATCATTGCTCTTACCCCCCCCCCCCCCCCCCCCCCCCCTTCGTGTCATGAGCTCTGTGTACATGAAACCCCTGAGCCCACCATGATTAATTTGATGGGGCACCATGTGGTTGCATAGGTCTGCTCATACGTGGGACGCTGTGGCTCTAAAATCTAACTGGAGACCTAGGGCCCTAACTGGTGTGGTGGCGTGGACAGAAACACTATGCTCAACATCATGCTGTGAATCACGGGCAGGACTGAGAACAGAGCCCATTTATTCTGCCTTCCAGGCCCATTTCTCCAAAGGCTTCTCCTGCACTCCAGGCCCAACAGAGCAAGGTTAAGGATGAAATGAAGGTACTGGCTCCTACTGAGCACTCTTCACCTGCAAACCTCAAAGCACTTTGTAATGGAGGGAAGCTGCAACATTGCCAGGCTACAGAAAGGGGAACTGAGCCGTGGGAGAAGCTGGGAATAAGATATCAGGCCCACAGAGTCCTAGTGCAGCTCTCTATTCACTAACACCACTGCCTCTATTGTAGCGTATATTGATGGAAGTATGTTTCAATATGGGTTTAGTAATTTGTATTTTAAGCATGAATAGAAAAGCACTAAAATGTACCCCTGCGAGACCCCACTCCTACTGACTACCCTAAGCTTGGTGAACCCCTCAGACCAGTCAGTTGTCAATAGTTTGCTGAGATTTTGCATAGTAAAAAGAAAAAAAAATCAGTATGCATTG
>NW_005842102.1:1155287-1159055 GCF_000455745.1 Alligator sinensis | reverse complement strand
TCCTGCTATGCAAGGCACTGGCTTCTGTCCAGGGACCCCTGGCACTACACCCCCACTCTTCCCCAAAAAAAGTGATTTCTTGAAATTTAATAAGGAGAAGCCCACAGCAAACCAATCCAGAATGCCATCTGGCACTGAAATCTAACACTACCCCTCCAGGTTAAAGCAGAGACCTAATTGCATTAGGTTTACTGCCAAGACCAAAGCAGTAATACATGCAGAACATTGTGGGTAACTGTACAAATTGCCATGCAGGCACTGACTAAAGCTTGTAGTTCACCCCGTTTTTTTAGGATCGTTCCCCACGGTCCCTTGCTGCTGCCTGTCTAACCTGAGCCTCACTGCTCTGCAATTTTGTTCTTGCCGTCAAAGGCAGAGATTTTCTGTAGCAAGTGGTAATTTTGGGTGCTCAGCCTGAGACCTCAGAAAGTGCCAAGCCCCCCAGTGCTGAAAACCAAACCTCTCCCCTAACAGTGCCTCAAGTGAAACACACCAAAATGGTGACAATCTGATGGCTTCTAAGAATTTTAGACGAACCAACTTAGCTAAGATCGTGGGAGAAGGCACAGTGTATTTTCATGGACGGGAAGCCTCCTGCCCACATACACTATCAGAAGGACTCTCTGAGTGCGTGTACACACACACTCTCCAGAAACCTTAACCCTGCACATGGAGTTGCTGTCCTTCAATCTGTTTTTAATTTGAGGTTGTGGTGGCCTCTTGCCAAATTTATTGTAAACCATTCATTTTAATAAGTGGCTTGTATCTCAAACCCCGCCTCCCCCCCGCCCCCCTCAGACGACCATTTAACTATTTCTAGGTTTAACCAAGACTTGTTTAGCTTATGATAAGGAATCCACAAAAGGCAGATACAGCTTGCAAAGAAAAACAGTGCTTTAATGGGCAGGTGTTCGGAAAGCAGCCATCCGGCCTACTGCTGCTCGCTGAAAGAGAATCAGGTTATATCAGTGGGGGATCAAAAGAAAATGTTCCCCAGATTACTTTTCTGAGCCATTCCACCCTGCAGGATTTCCCTGCCTTGTTCTTCCTGAAATCATACTCTCTTCCATGCAGATGGGGAAGTCCTGGCATCTCTAAAGTCAATGAGAGCATTGCTGTTCTCTTGAAGGGGACCAGAATTTGAAAGAATTAGCATGCACAGAGCTCAGAGAGGGATTGTCTAGAGGTACGAGTGCAGGACAAGAACCTATCAACTAACATGGACTCTCTCTGCAATCTCGGGCAGCTCTTTGAAGTCCAGAGCAGGTCTAGGTGACATAGTGGTGAAAACGGCTGGTCTCTATCCATTGCATGGGTACTAGCATGATGATGAGAGATCTTCCAAAAGCTGTCAGCAGAGAGCCATGGGGCAAGGTCAGGGAGGAATGTAAGATGTTGATGATGGCAGGGGCAGGAGCTAGTGTGTTTTCCTGTAGGACTACTGATGTGAGCCCTGCTGAGTGGCAGCTGGGGGAAGATGAAAGAGCAATTGAGTTGCTATCCTTCAGGGGGTCTGGCTCATCTGGTCAGAGGCAGCCGGTTAGGCAAGTGATCTCAGTCTGTGCCCCCTACATGGCCTCCACCAGCCATGTGGAAACCCAAGGGCGCCAGAGATAAGGTGATGCTGGCGGGGGTGTCAGACAGGGAAGCAATTGGGAAGCAGCTGCAGTGCAGAGCAATTCATGGGCATGGAAAAAGAAAGCAGCTGAACCCAAGCGGAGGACTAGATGGTCCCACCCATGGCTCTGGTTGTTTCTGTCCTCCCAGCCCCAAGTTAACTGGGAAGCACACTGGGAGAAGTAGCTACTGAAGGAGATTCAAAGCTTTTGCTCCTTTGGGTTGGATGGCTCCCCTCATCTACCTAAGCATAGAGTAGGCATGTTAGACTCATGCAAACTTAGCTTAGCCTTGGGTTGTCAACAGGCCTCAGACCTGACCTGTAACTTCCTCTGCTGTGTCAGGCCTGGCCCCCCTCAGAGCTTTTCCTGTTCACTTGGACTTCCTAGATTCCCAGTTTAGAAGGAAACTTTAGGTCACCAAGTTTAAGAGCCACAGTCTGCAAAGGAGGCCTTCACACCCACGCTGGGAATTAGCAGTCTGTCATGTTCCTTGCTCAGCCGCCTCATCTCACCATTGACTGGTTCTGCTTTTAGTGCCCGCTGGGTTTCTTGGCACAAAGGATGGGATGCAGATGAAGCCCAACTTCCCTTAAAGTTCCCCAAAGGTATTTCATGTGTGCTTGGGTAACAATCCACCTCTGAACCTGGGGGCGGGGGAAAGAGCTGAAGGAACATTTCCATCCCATGCCACGCTCTGCTACCAAAGTCACAAAGGTTTGGATGTTTTATTTCCAAAACCTGAGTGTGACTGCTTGCTAATTCAAATGCATAGATTTTTGCCATACGCCCTCACCAGAAATATCCCCCCTTAAAAACACAGCTTGACTCCCAGGAAAAAAGCCATGCAGCGTCATTGTGGAGGCAATATTACACGTCAGTATCTATAACTAGCACATGGAAGAGAGGTCTTTAATATTAAAGTGGGATAATTGTTACATTTTTCTTTTCTCTCTTTTTTTTTCTCTTCTACCCCTTCCTTCCCCTCTCACAAGGGAAAAATGTAAGAGGCCAAAGTACCAAACCTTGCAGGAGAAAAACCACTGACAAAGTAAACACGAGGTGACCCGCTTCCTCTGATGTGCCCCATATGAAAACATTTATCGGAGTATCAATTTTCTTTCGTGTCCATTCAAACTGTCAGAGCACCACTGGGAGGGAGCCAAACTCTTTGCATGCATCCCCACAGGAAGAGGCTGGAGAGGAGGAAGGGGGGCTGGGGAATGGGCCTTACCTGATATAGGTTTTTTTAAGTTGAGGAGGAATTTAGCCCTTAGGTAAAACTGCTTAAAGAGGGCTGAATACAACGAAGAACCTGCTTGCACACACAGGGTTTCCTGAGCGAGCTTTGCTAATTGTAGGAGATAACGGTATTTAGATAAACATTCCTTCCCTTGTTGTTTCCTCCCTCACCCAATACTGAAGTTGGCCGGAGCATCCCACATACTGTGGCTGCTCGCCCAGGCCTTGGTCCTGGGAGGTGCAGAGCACATCTATCCCTCACCAAGATCCACAAGAGATTTTGGGGCAGGGGAGGAGAGTGCTAGATTTTCAAAGATATTTAGGCACGTAGCGATGCCAATAGGCTCTGATAAACCTTTACAAATTTGGCTGCTGGTGCCTTTCAACTCTGTGCAGAATTAAGCTCTGTCCTAAACCTGTTGATCACAAAGTGATGGGCTTGAGTCTGCGAAAAAAAAAGAAAAAGAAAACTTGTTTGTGTGTTCAGTCCCATTGATTTCAACTGTTTATTTGTGTTTGTCGAGGCAACTTGGATGAGTAAGGAATTTGCAGTAAGGGACTTGAGATTCGCAAATGAATGGCTTTTCCGAAAAGAAAGTCTTCGTACAATAGCCGAAAGTAAACAAAAATGATCACTAAGTGGATCACATTTAAACAAACATGCAAATGGCACTGGGAAAGGGACACTGCCTGGTAGTTTGGTTTCAACATTTGCTTTGAGTTTTATAACCTCCTAATACTAATATAAATGTTTCAGTGTCTTTTAATTTAAATGAAAACAGTTATTTTTTAATTTAAAAATTCCCCCTGCGGTATTTACAACCCCAAAATTGCAGACATGTGCTGGTCGCCGAGAAGAAGGAAGTGAAAATGGCTAGAAACTGGAGTGAAAGGAACTCCTTAAAACTGC
>NW_005842102.1:1153317-1155277 GCF_000455745.1 Alligator sinensis | reverse complement strand
AGGAATGCAAAGAAAGAACAAAAATGGCAAAGAATAAATTCTCTAATTCTGGGCATTTAATCATGTGAGGGTTATAACACCTCTACAGAAAACTGGTGGGTGGACTTATGTGCCATTTTAAAAATCAGTGTTCCAGTAATTTTAAGCTTTTTCTTTAATAACACATAAGGCTTCCATCTTATTGAAAATTAGGGGGTTAAAATCCATTAGGGTGCTTTGAAAATCCCAGCCATTAATACATAATTCTACAGTTATGATCCCAAAGATAGGTTTTTCTTTTTAATTGCGAGCTGTAGATGTTTTTAGACCTGTCCTGTAGAGCGCTGTATATTTTTTAAACAGAGGGAACTACAAAAGAAAGTCACGAGAAGATACATTTTTCCAGCTTTTGGCACATTTGATACCCAGTACAGCTATTTGGCATCTTTAAAAGTTTGCTGTGGCTTTGCGCAGTGCTCTTGCTTATTAGGTAAAGTGGAAAAGCAAGGCAACATGGAAGCAATCTGCGAGGGCTCCTTCTGCCTAGATCAGTGGTTGGGCAATCCTGCTTTCTAGGACACCCCTTCCGAGTTGTTTCAGAAGGGTGCAAAGTTCCTTATCTTGCAGCCCTCTCAATAAAGAGCCAATCTGGGATCAAGTTCATTGCTTCTAACTGCCCCGCCCGCCCTCCTCCAATCACCACCACCACCATCATCCACTACGATCACCAATCATTATGACAGCATCATCATCCATTCTACTTGCAGCACATCAAGGTGACATGATCATACATGGTAAACACATTAAAATGATCCCTTGAAATGAAATGTAGATCCAGAAAAGCTCAGAGCCACTGACATACAACAAGAGTCAAGTCCCCCAAAGACACCCCAAAACCCCACCTCACCCCACCCAGTCCCTTTGCCCACCTGCCCTCTTTCAGAGCAAACCCTGTGGCACATCTCAGCCCCCATGGGCATTTAGGGATAAGTAAAATCTCCCCTCCCTCCCCACATGCCAGATATCACTCCACTCAGATATAAACGCAGGGGCTGAAAATGAGGGTTTGAAAGGGACCCGAGAAGGTCACAAGCCCCCTGCTCAAAGCAGGACCAGCCCCAATGCCATCATCTCAGCCAAGACTTTGTCTACCGGGGTCTTAAAAACCTCCAAGGACAGAGACCCCACTGCCTCTCTGGGGAGCTTGTTCCAGTGCTTCACCCCCCTCCTAATGAGAAAGGTTGTCCTAATATCCAACCTAAACTTGAGCCCATTGCTCCTTGTCCTGCCATCTGCCACTGAGAACAGTCCAGCTCCATCCTCTTCGCAACCCCCCTGCAGGGCGTTGAAGGCTGCTGTCAAATCCCCCCCTCCTCTTCTCCAGACTAAATCAGCCCAGTTCCCCCAGCCTCTCCTCACCAGCAGCCCCTGACCATGGCTGCGCCAGCGTCTCAGTGCCCCAACCGCAGATGCGCCAGCATCTCGGTGCCCCAACCACGGATGCGCCAGTGTCTCGGTGACCCAACCATGGATATGCCATCGTCTCAGTGCCCCAACCATAGATGCGCCAGCGTCTCAGTGCCCTAACCATGGATGCGCCAGCATCTCAGTGCCCCAACCACAGATGCGCCAGCCTCTCAGTGCCCCAACCGCAGATGTGCCAGCATCTCGTTGCCCCAAACACAGATGCGCCAGCATCTCAGTGCCCCAACCACAGATGCGCCAGCCTCTCAGTGCCCCACGTCTCGCTGCCCCAACCACAGATGCACCAGCGTCTCGTGCCAGCGTCTCGGTGCCCCAACCACGGATGCACCGGTCCTGCGCCGGGATGAGCACCAGCCCCGGCGCTCTGCTTTGGGGTCCCTGTTGCAAGTGCTCCGAGCCCCCATCGCCCTCTCGCGGGGGTGGGTGTTCAGCTTGGGCTGCCCCGTCCCGTCCCCGGGAGAGCGGAGCCGGCGGGGCCGTGGCCGGCTCCACCGCC
>NW_005842102.1:1125318-1152892 GCF_000455745.1 Alligator sinensis | reverse complement strand
CCCCCCGCTTCCCCACACGGCTCTTTAGGAGCCGCTGTCCCAGATCCAGCCCTGGTGTTAATAGCACCCTCCTCCCCGCAGCCCAGGCTGTTAATGCCCCCTCTCCGCTGGAGGTGGCGGGGTGTCAGGAGCCCTGCACAGTGACCGCGGCTGTTCCTGTTGTGCAGGCTTGGGAGGTGCTGGGTGAGGACCTGGACAGCAATAACCCCTCCGTAGAGGGATGTGTGGCTTGCCCACCGCCGCTGCAGCATCCCCGTGTACTAGCCAGGGCCCTGCTGAGTGAGGCCTGTTGGTCCGCGTGTGTGTGGATGGTCGCTGGTGTCCCAGCGGCTTTGAGCCTTGGAGAAATGTGACAGCTGCTCTCAGATCTGCTGGAAACGGCATGCCCACCTCGTTCTCCTTTCGAAGGAGAGGGATGCAGGCCCTGTGTCTGTCCTGAGCCTGCTCTAAGGAGCGAGCCTGCACGGTGAAATCCAGCGCGTAGCAGTGCTCGGCTGTGGGGTTGGTGCCTACCCGTGGCAGGGCCAGTGTGAACTGCAGTTTGGACAGGAAGGGGCTGAATTCAGGGGTTTGGTCTGGGCTTTTTTCTAATGGGTATGGAGTTCAGCCACCCAGGTAAATCCAGGGTTCGGAGTCCCAGCTTTCCTTATGGCGTGAGAGGGACTGTAGGATCTTCCTAAAGTTTGGCATATAACGGTGTTTCTTTAAAAGGAACGTAAGGTCCCAGATGACTCCCAGTGTATAGTAAGACATCAAAGCTGCAAGCACGCCTGTAAGAGCAAAGTGTTCGGAAATCAGCGCAGTCACCGCTTCTTCGCTGATCTGCTCACAGCATGGGGTTCAGGATTTGATGTTTTCCATACTTGTGATGCTTATAGGAGTTTGGGGGATGTGTTGCCTGTCTGTATCGCCATAACAGAAAAGAGATCCTGAGTTCCAGTCTTGAGGGATAAATAAAAACAGAGCTGATGGTGTTTTTTGCCCCCAAACTAAAAAGTGTATTTGTAGTTTTCAAGTCTACAAATATATTCCACTCTGCAGGCGATGCATAGGAGGTGGTAGTGGCAGTAAAAACATAATGCATATAGAGAGAGACTTAATAGCTGAATTCATACTGTACGCCACAGTCCACCACTACGAGGAGCGGAAAGGGTGGTGAAAGGAAGGTGCCAGCCGTATAACAAGCAAAGAGGAGGGAACTGGGAAAGGGAAGCTGCCTGTTGTTCACATATAAACTAATGTTCCCAACTTTCTGAAGCAGTCCCCGTGCCCCTGTAAAATATGGCTTATCATGGCACCAAAATAACTTGGATTATTGAAACAATGGGACTATCCCCAAACTCCATAGAATATATTTCCATTTGTCTCATTCTTTTATTGCATCTGACTAGCTTCCAAGTCCTCAGAAATATTTTTCCTGTCTTTTTCCTCTTCACAAAGAAATCAAATCAGCTGCCTGTAGATGTCAACCCACACAGAGTTTAAATCCTGTTTTCTGCATGCTGGATGTATCTGAAGGGCCTTACTCAAACAGATACCCTGGGAAGTCCTTATAAAGTAAATTACTTCCACGCTCACTATGCTGGATTAGGTTTGCTATCAGTGTGAGGGACACAAGTGAACTGGATTTGTTAGTCATGGCACCCAAGAGATAGATGCCCTGCTGAGCCGCAAAAGGGATGAAGAACACAGAACAGTTACTCTCATTGCTCCTCCTCTCTAACGTGTGTTTTCTAATTGTTGCACTGGTAGCAAATGCCTTGCGTGAAGGAGGATTGGATGATTATGTTACTCAAATACTTCAACTAACCACGAATTTAATGTGAAAGTGCACCCTGACTGGAGAACAGTAAACACCCTTATGCAAACTGTTTTCTTAATTGCAAGATCACCTTATCTCGTATAATAAAGTACAGCCAACTGGTGGAAGAACGCCCCCCAGACGATGACAGATGCACTGAACTACGTGTTCTGCTACTAATGCGGACTCTGCAGCAGTTTAAGGCTAAGATTTTCCAAAACAACTAGTGATTTTTTTTGCGCACCCAACTTGAAATAACTTAAGGTCTCTGATTTTGTTCTCGTAATTAGGCGCCTGTAGGATGTTTTAAGATAAAGGTTTTAAAAAATCATTAGTTACTTAGGAAAACCTAAACCTAATTCATGTAACCAGAAAGCTTTTGATTTACCTTCCTAATAATACACTGTTGTAAAAAAGTGTTTTAGTTTGCCCAACTGATTTTCAGACAAAGTCAGTCTTTAGCATAAGCTTTTTCCTGTGAGCATTTCCTTGCATTATAACATCCCTTTAAAGTAGCCTAACTTTAAATACTTTGGGTGGCATAACTGTGACTCCTGCTCATTACAAAGCCCAGAAGAAGAAATAAATTATCTCCAGTTTCATTTTTATCCTGCCATATTTTAGCAAGGAAAATGTTTTGGGATTCAAAGTAGAGAACTGGGCCAAAAGAACAGCAAAAAGGGTACGTCTCTGTGCTGCAAAATGGCACAAAGAGGCACACCATAGTTTGTGGATGCTTAAGATCTGTAAATATTTGGGAGAATGGAAAAGCTCTTGTTTTCCTCTCTTTCCAGCAAGAGAACTGGTCCCATCTGCAGAATACTTGACTTGTCTTATTGCCCACTTACTGACCGCTTCCTCCCCTCTCCTCTTTTGCACTGTCGTTGGGGATGCCTTGAGCCTTCATTTCTGTCCTGCCTTAAATGGTGCGGTCCTATGCCTCATTTCTCCTTGGTGATTAACTTGTTCCATCTGTGGGCTGCATTATTGCAGTTTATGCTGCAGGCTGTTAAACTCTGCAGGGGAGGGGGGCGTGCCAACCTTTGGAAGTCCAAACATTGCCTGTGTAAACCAGTCTGGGGGCTTAACCACAGGAAGTTAACTAAACCCAGTTCCACTTCAAACCCAGGCCTTTCAACTCAATTATTTACAGCTTTCAGGGCTGATGAAGGGCTACTACAGTACACAGAATTTAAGGATCTCAAGTAGTGTGTATATAGCATATATGCATAAACCACTGGCTGGAGTTCAGGACAACAGTAGGAAATGTTGCCTAGAAGGATTTTAAGTCCCAAGGGACTGCTTTTTACTGGAAGCCATTTTGATCCATGCCACAGGCAATAATATTGTTGCTTCAAAACAACGGGCCAGAGTCTTGATTTTAGCTTTGACACCAGTCTGATTCAGAAGTAAAGCCACTCACATCTGTATTGTTACTGTGGATTTATAGTGGCGTCATCAAGAGAAATAGTGGGATGGGGCACTCTGCAGGCCCTTTGGCTTCCTAACCCACCCTCCCCTTTCCAGCTAAAGATATTGTGGATCATATTAAATACCAGGGCAATCTCTGTCCATCAACTCCTATCCAATGACTACCCTAAGAGCAGCTGACACCATTCACGTGCGACCTCAACTCAAAGTCTAGTCAGTCTCCAGGAGTTAAATGACTTTTTAGATTGAATTAGCTGTAGCACTTCACCCCTCTAATATCTGTCATTAAAACCTATAAGGACATGGCTTCAAATTTCAGCAGCTAGATGCTGTCCTCAGCAGGGAAAGCCAGATCTTCAAAGCTAGAAGCAATGTACGGAAAGCTATTGCATAAAGCTTGTTTATATATAAATAACAAATGATGAATATCCAAATTGGGTCTATCCACCAAAGTGTCCTAAAGTTTAGTGAAAAGACATGCAGATTAAAAAAAACAGGGTGAATCTGCACAGTGAATATGTGAATCCACATGGTGACTATTCACAGGGTGAATACACATTCATGTAATATATCCTTCAATATGTAACGCACATGGGCAGGTGTGTTTCTGCTGTGCTTGGACATGCAGACAGACACAACCCCAACCCCATCCATACCGACATGCCATTCCTCTTGAGATCAAAGCCATCCTATAGCCGCGTGTAAATCGTCTACAGGCCAAGGTGCGAATGTGCCTAGCGCAGAATAAATACATGTGGGTCTGTGAGATCACAGGACAGGGGCTATAAAGGCGTCTTCCTAACGAGCCCTTTGTGGAAAGGCAGAGGGATAGAATAACTGCATTAAAAGCTTTCCAGGAGCCAGGCTTTGCTCCTGAAGCAGGCGGATGGGATTAGGTGGGAGATCAGATCCCTTTTTGGACTGTACTTCTAGGAACATTTTCCTCCTTCCTGCACAGCACTTGCTCCGTGCCCCTCCACTGTGAACCTCGTGGAAGGAGATCAACGGGGCCTCTCTCCCCACCAGCCCCTTCCCGAGCTTGTCCCCGGGCCGCCGCCTCCAGCGATGCCCCATGTCCCCGGGGCCGCACCTGCCCCAAGCTCCCTGGGGCATGGCGAGGCTGGGGGAGAGGTGTCCCCTTCCCATAAAAAATGACATGGAAATCATCTGGGGCTGCAGCGCTGGCCGGGCTTAGGGCAGAAGCAGGGGGAGGTGGAAGTGTCCTGCTAATTAGCACTAATGAGGGTGGAGGCGCTGCGGGCCAGCGCGTGGCTGCTGCAAACTCCACCACGTTTGCTCCCCGCCTTTTGCTGCTGCCCAGGCTCCTGGAGCCCGAGTCCGGTCAGACCTGGCTGGGCTTCGTCTGCTGGACCTGGAAGATACTTCTCAGCCTGGGCTTTCTGCTCCGAGGCCAGCCCCTGCCCAGCTGACACCTCTCCCCTCCCTTGGCTCTTGTATTCTCCTTGCGCTCCGTTTTCTGCCCCTGCTTTCACAGCACCCCAGGAAGTGAGCTTCAGCTCAGGAGAGCGTGTGCTACCTCTATATCCTCTATCTGTCTCTGTATCTCTCATCTCTATCTCTCTCTGTCTTTATCATCTCTCTGTCTGTCTATTTATCTATCTCTGTATCCCTCCTCTCTCTCTATTATCTACCTCTGTCTGTCTATCTCTGTTATTATCTATCTCGGTATCTCTCCTTTCTCTCTCTCTCTCTCTCTCTCTCTCATCTATCCCTGTCTGTCTATCTATCTCTATATCATCTCTCTATCGCTGTATCTATCACCTCTCTTTCTCTTTCATCTGTCTGTCTATCTATCCCTATTATTATCTATCTCTGTATCGCTCATCTCTGTATCTCTTTCATCTGTCTGTCTGTCTATCTATCTGTGTAGCCTATAAGGTGCCTTCTACTTGACTTCAAACTAACACTGGGTGCACCTACACACTCCTTATTGCGCCATAATTACAGCACATTCAGTTTAGCATCTGAAATAACTGGTACTAACTTAATGTGCTGTAATCGGTGCTACCCCGTATTAGTGCAAACGAACATGTCTTCTGTGACACTTAATGCTCACTGAACTAATCTACTGTGCACATTCATGTGGTTTTTGCCAGTTGTACTAATGCACAGTAGGATTAGTCCAATGGGCAATAAGTGTCTTGTGTAGACGCGTCTCTCAGGTGACACCTGACAGAATGGATGATGACAGTTTTAGTTTGATTCCAAAACCAGGGATTGGACACATTCTTGGAGGAAAGGGGCATCAGTAGTGATTGAGCCTGGGAGTGAGGGATACAGCCTCTGACCTTGAACTTCCTGGACCTTGGATGCTGGAGGCCGCAAGTGAGAGAGGAACAGTGGGAACAAATCCTGGTCATACCCAGTTCACTCTCCCTTCCAGCATCCATTCTCTGCCCTTGTGTGACACCTGAGACCGGGCAAGATGACCCTATGGTCTAAACCCAGTAAATGGCAATTGTTATGTTCTTACCCAAGGAGCTGGACTTTTCCAGCAAACATAACTGGATCAGCAAAACCCCCAAGCAAAATGACACTGGACCGTTTGGTGGGAAAACAAACCAAACTGATGACCTTGGAAGATGACTTTCTTCAATGTGTCCTCTGATTCCCTCCCCACAGTGAGAGGAGATGTTTAGAGGATCTTATCCCAGCTTCAGCCCCCGGGAATCCCTCAAAGGCATGGGGGATGCTGAACCCATAGCTGACTTTTCTTGTGGACACCTCCTTCCACGCGACGCGGTATTTATTACAAGACATCTGGCCTCCTTCCCTCTTCCAAGAGGGTTTAAAAATAATCACGAGGAACAAGTGTGTCTATTTCTTCCAGATATCGCTGTGTATGTGTGTTTATAGGCAAGCCAGTTCATATTTCCTAGACTAAATCTCTCTAAATACCCCGATCACAGCAAATTCCATTTAGATCTAGACAGATAAAAGATATATGGGTCCAGCTAGCATTTACTTAAAACCAACGTCTGGGCAAATACAGCTGAAAAACATGACAGATTGTATTTGTTTATTCTTTTTATTGGAGCCAGATCTGTTTATGCTGAAAACATTTTGGCTCCAGAGATTTGCAGAGTGGGAATTTATTAAGACAGGTGAAAAAGCTATAGTAGCAATTGCAGTTCTGATGCATTTCTCTTGTTTTGGATATTCCTTATGTTATTTCTGGTTTTAAAAGGATTTCACCTTCTGTTTATTGTGTCACACCCAGACGCACGTGCATAAATCTTTTTTTCCATCAGCATGTGTATTCGTGTATTCGCTGATACACAAACACACAACTGCTGTCCCAGCTGTGTCAGTGTCTGGGGCGGGAGAAAGGCAAAGCCAAGACACCCACAACAAAAATATACATCTGAAGTTGTGAGTTTAATAAGGTTATATTTAGCTTGTCTGCAAAATATGGCAACAGCATAGCTGGACCCTAAAGGGTCGAAATAGCCATGAAACCATAATCCATGAAAAGGAAGGAGAAGAAGAAGTGGCAGAGAATAAACAGAGATGTTGCCCTCTGCACAATGTAAAAACAAAAACAAAACATGGAAAAAATTCCCAGTTATTTTTCCAGGAAGTTTGTAGAACAGAAATCACCCTTATCCCCTCTTGACCTCCAAAGAGCAAGAGGAGAATGAGCCAGAGAAATTGAGTATCTCCTGCTCCCTTTCTCCTGCTTTTTGCTCTATCTGGAGCCCTGGCTCAACGCTCTTTTCTCTTGACAAGTAAAATAGCACCAGCTCATGATCGTAGCTTAATGCACTGGAAATCTGTTTTTGATCATCCCCTCTGTGTACTTTATAGTCATATTACACAGGAGAGAGCAAAAGAGATCTGGTCCCGTATTGACCCCAAGTGCAGAACACAGCACAGTGCAAAGCTACTTTAGTCAGTCTTTCTACCCACTTCAGCAGACTTCAGATCAGGCTCTGATTCAGAAGACCTGGAGCCAGTTTCCAAACAAGAAACCTCTGAACATGCCTTTTTATTATGTTTTGTGCTATTTTCCCTGGGTCCTGGGTTAAAGGTGATTGTCCTGCTCTTTAGCTGCCAGGTTGCAGGGGGTTTAGGAAGAATCTTAAGTTCTAGCTTGCAGGCAGGGGCCAGATCATATTTAGCTACACACTTCATAGTTTCTACAGCAAGGAGAGAGGTGAAGGTGCCCTCCAGGACTGCAAGATGAGAGTATCTGAAGGAAGGAAAGAACCCCGGCATGGATCTGTTGGTGACATTGGTTGGCTTGGCCTGAAAATGCTGAGGGAAAGGGGAGGAAGGCATAAATGCCCGATGGAGCACTAGGACCTCTTGAAACACTTTCCTTACATTATGCACCATCCTATCCATCACTTGTGGCTGTGGACCATTTAATAACCCTTTTGATTATTATAGCACCTTCACCCAAGCATCATAATATGCTGTGTGAAGGTGGGACAGGAGAGAGATTGAAATTCAAGTGACCAAGTCAGTTTTGCCATTGACTTGGGTAAGTTTTAGAATCGGCACAAAGGCCTGGCATGTGCACAGAGTTGTGCCAGTTTAACCAGAGTTGTGATTTTAAACCCACATGTAATTAAAACAATGCAGTTCTATACGTAGACACTTCTTAAAATTGATTTTAATGTGGTTTACATTGCTTTGGCTTGTGCCAGGAAATCTACAGGCAAGAAGCACTCGGATAGAACTAGGCTGAATTTGTTCTTTCCCCACAAGGATTTGTGCCATTTTGATGGTTTTAAGTTAAACCCGCTTAAGTTAATGGGATGCAACTTCTTTGTGTGGAGAAATCCAGAGCGATTTTCCCATGTGAGAGGGGACAAGGCTTTTCCTTTCCTGTTTCTTAGACTTGTGTCCTAATCATCAGGCCTCTTTGTCTCACATAGTGGTTTATGCTGCCTAAGGCTGAGAACATCTTGGATTCCTGAGAGCTATGAACTGCATCCCTGCGGGGCTGACTCAGCCCTCCATCCTGCTAAACTAAATTATGGACCATGCAATCTATGGCATAGGGGTCTTTTTGACGAGACAGGGTTGGTCTTGCCTGTTCTGTATGCCTTACAATGGGACCGCCATCTCTCTGCAGGGGTCTTGTGGGTAACAACCGCCCATGCAAAAGCGGTTCTCCCTCCCTCTGAATTTTGAAAGTGGATAATTTTTAATAGAACATTGCCTTTTATTATTTCATATGTGCGTCTGGCCCATTTAAAGAAAAAAAATGCTGCAAATTCAGCGATTACTTGGGTGTAGCCAAAGGCAGGAATGGATCCGTACTGGCCCAGGGAATGTCGACAGGTAGTTAGGCCTCTTTAGGCTGCTTTCATAATGTGATTTTGGCTCTTCTGAACCCCTGCCATGCATGGCCCGGGGCAAGGACAACACAATGCTCTAGCAATCTGTCTGTGCGTGCTCATAGTGGGCTTTGCCCACTTCCTGGGGTGCAATGCCAGCTCAGATTTTGGAAGCGGCTCTGTGCAGATGGACCGCGGATTGAGCATAATGCAAAGAGTGGAAGGCACTTAGGGTGGGGCTTTCGCTATAGTCTTTTGACTCTGATACAGTTGGATCTTAACCCGCTGCAGAGAACTGGCTCGGAGACACCATGACACGTCAGTTGAACCGACCCGTTCTCAGATGTCTCCAGCTTCCACTAAATGCAAACAAATGTGGAGCGGTTTGGAAGCGGGGGAGGGGGAAGGGCATACAAGGGAAAAAGACAAGCTTGATTTATCGGAGATTAGCAAATACTAATTGATTAATGTTCGACCAGTGCCTTGAAAACATAAATCATTGGAAAAGCGCCATGGTTTTTAAAGATTATGCACAGTATCCAGCTAAAATGGTGAACGAAAGGTAAAAAGAACTGAACGTTACCAGCAGCGAGTTGCAGTTGGATGGCAATACACTTCCCTTGGCAAGGGCTCATGGAGCCATCTCTACCCAGTTGGGACAGCATAGATACAGGGCTTGTGACAGGCATGAGAGACAGAATATCATGTCACAGCTGTATTTCAGCATGACATTCAACTCTGTGCTTGGTTTTATTCCCTCCACCACTTCCCAATGCTCGTATCCAATGTGACTCAGGTCCCATGTTCCCAGCGCTTTTTGTCTCTAGTTTTTGCTGTTTTGGAGCCTCACTTCATTTTTAACCACAGGAGCCAGTGGCAGCAGCCAGGCCAGGACTGAACCAAACCAGATTGAGAGAACAAACCTCCAGGTACTCATTTCTCAAGGGCCAAGGAGGAGATCCTTGCTACCACCGTGCTGCCTGTCCAGGTGTTTGTTTTGTTTCTCTCTATGCAAAACAAAAGGGAGTCAGGCCTGAAAGTATTAGAAAGATCTGAAAGGTTCATCTGACACTTGGCAGCTAGAAAAGTTTTAGATGGAAACAGTTCAGCCACGAGATCCCGTGCCGTGCACCACCAGCTGATGCCACAGAGAAACGGATAACAAATTCTGGCTTCTGTGATCTGCAGCTTCTTGCTATATAACAATGGGTCACACTGATTATTAATTACATTGCAGGTTCCCTCAATATCATATCTCAGTTATCCTCTCAGTACATGCAGGGATTTGGTGTGTGTATCACAGAATCATAGAGAAACTGGACTGGAGGGATCTTTGGAGGTCATCTAGTCCGACCCCCTGCCTGAGGCAGGATTAGCCCTATCCAAACCATGCTATACCAACCCACTGTGTACCTGTGTGATTCAAGTCAATGCATTATATTGGAGGTTGTTCCATCATAAAGCTCTTTTCTCTTGTGCTTGGTTACAGGGCAAATGCATAGGAACGTCATTGCCTGTTGTTGAGTCCTGCAGGAGTCACAAGGAAGCAGCATTAGCCTTATCTAAGGTTTTTGTAGTTATCTAGTTATTCTGATGAAGATGCACAATTGCAAACTTCTACCGTGGATGCGCTACAGTGGGAAGAGTCATCACTTGCCCTAGCCTGGCTCACCCCAGCTGAAGGTGTGAGCCACAGTGATGTAACACATCTTCCTTATGGGTTTATGTTGGTGAATTCACTAGGAGCAAAAATATGCAGCATGGAGAAGTCCTCAGCGGTACATTTACACATGAGCTTTACTGTGGAGTAGACTAATTAGCTCCGCAGTAAAGTGTCACAGTCTACACGTGCACTGGTATTAGGGTGCAGTAAACTAATTAACTCCACCACAGGATAGTACTGTCGGGAACGGTACTGTCTTACAGCAGAGTACTTTACGGCGCTGAAATGCACGTGTAGATGCTGACTGCGGGTGTACGTTGTGCCTGGCCAGCCCAGCCGGCCGGGGGCTGCTCTGCCCCAACTCAAATTGTTGCTCTAATTGGGGCTGAGGTCTGAGGTGATGTTTGCATGCATTAGGGAAAAGAGGAGGTGGGATGGGTGGGAACAGCCATTTCAGTTCTTCCAGATGAGGATGTTGTCTTTATCAGCAGACCTGAGGGACTGTGTATGGTCTGTTTATTCTGGAGTATGACCCGCGTTGTGCCGCAGTGCTCCTGATGTTAGGAAGGCCATAGCTCACTTGTACAAATAAATCAGCCTTGCTGAAGTTACATACAAAATCCCCTGCAAGTGCTTGCCTTGCGGATGGAATGGAAGTATCCGCTGCTTATTTTTCTAAGGTAATTTCTCAAGAGTGTATTTTTATGGTGCTTAAAAATAACTCGTCGATCCCTGAAAACACGCTTCTTCCACCAGGCCCATAAACCCTCATTCCTCTCCAAGATATGCGCCGCAAAAAAAATACAGCCAGCGCTTGGTCAGCTTCCTGCTTGCACATCACTGCTCGCTCCCTGGCTTCCACTGCAGCTCCTGGCCCATCTCCTCACTGTCTGTTTAGGCTCTAAGCTCTACAAGACACCAATCTTACTTCCCTTGATAACCTGATCTTTCAGTGAGCTCCACATGCCTATTGTAACAGGTCACTTAGCGTCCCTGTTACTTTAAAAGCAAGAAAAGCTGCAGAGAGGGCTCAATCAGCAATCAGGGGAGACTGCTGATGGGAAGACAAGGGTGGGCTGGAGGTATATATGAGCCCAGGACTGGAGGTAGGCAGGCAATCTGGCTCTGCACGCTAATGTAAGAGGGGCTCCTAAGCAGGCTACCCTTATGGATACCAAGAATGGCTGTGGGTATATAACTTGGGAGCTAAGGTAACACTGGTGGTTTAAGGCAGGCTAAGAGGAGGTGAAGGTCCCAACAGGCCCAAGAGCAGAGCCAGAGGCCTGGGAATAGGGCTAGAGCCCAGGAGCAGGGCAGAGGAAGGACAGACAGGCCTGGCAGTAAGGCCAGAGCAGGGCAGAGAAGGAGCTAGAGAGCCCAGGGCCTGTGGAGGGGCTGAGATGGATGGGGTTACAGAGCGGGGGCACACACACACACGTACACACTGGGTAGCACATGCCACAGATGAGAGTTGCATTAAGAGGCACTCTAGGCACATCTCTTTTACTTTGGGTCCCATGTCAGCAGCAGCCAGCTGCATGCATTGCCATGTACTGTCTCACAGCTGCAATAGGGCCCTCTACAGCTGCTGGCTCCCCAGGATCCTGCCTGCCCTGCTAGCTGCAGCCATCTGTCAGCTGCTTACACAGCATCTCTGCCACAGGGCTAGATGGTGGCATGTGCCTGGTTACTTGTCTCCTCTCAGTATCAACACGGAAGGTTGTAATAACAGGCTAATGACTTGGAAGTGTTGTCACTAGATGAGGATTTTGAGTCTCCAGAGTCCCTGCTGGCAGACCCAGCCAGCCAGGTTGGGAGCAGATTTCTGGCCTTGCTCTAACTGCTGTCAGGGTTGGGAAGTCTTGCATGGTGGCCAGGCAGCAGACGCAAGCTTGTGCAGACATCCCAGCTCCATCGGCCCTCTGGTCCAAGGCAGGGAGGCTGTCTGTACTACACGGATCCATGCATTTACTCTCACCCCCTAGGGCTGGAGTTTGAGTGGTCACAGTCTGGCCTGGCCACTGCTGGGCATTTCCTCCCAGACCGCAAGTCCTGCAGCTGAACTAGGCCTGTCTATAACATAGCCTTCCCCTGAGATAACAGATGAGCGTAGCACTGTGCCTGACAGCCTTTGAGCACAGCTTCTCAATGATGCGTGGTACAGTAGTGCCTAACAGCCCTACTGTGCTGGGTGTTGTGTGAGCCTATAAAACACAGTCCCTTGCCTAGAGAGATTAGAGCAGTCTTCTTCCACAGTGACCCCACTTCTGGGATGAGGATATTACTATGCCTGAATTTCTGGGGGGCTCATACCTGTCTCATTGTGGGCTACAATCCCTAGTTTGAGAACCACTGGATTTTGAGTCCAGGAGAAATGGCTGGTGAGAGAATGGATGTAGTATTATGCCCACTTTACAGGCAGGGGACTGAGGTTGAAAGCCTGGCCTGATGGACATAGTGCAGGACTGAGAATCAAGAGTCCTGAACTGAATTCCTGCCTCAGCTGCAGCCATCAGCAAACCAGTCAGTCTGCTCTATGATCCACCGGTCCACCTGCACTTTCCTCCCTCCCTCCCTCTGGGAGTGCTGCAGGCACAGAGATTGGGGCTGTCCAAGGACAGACAGGGGTACAGAGGCATTTCTTAAGGGACTCGAGGTATTTGCAAGAGTCCCGCAGTGGTGTCTGTAGCACAGTCGGGGCACCCATGTCCCAGCCTAGACTGTTTGCCATACTTGGTTTGGGTCTCTTGAGCCCCGAGGGCCTCTTCACCTTGTCACCTGCCATCCTTTTTGTTTTTTCTCTTTAACACAGGTATTGGGAAAGTCCCTCCCATGCTTGTGAATAGTGCAACACAAGTGCTGTCCACTGCAGTCACTGCTCATTATTGGGTTGGAGTCTTTTCCTTTTGAACTGGAGTGTGTTTGCCCCATGCACTGAGGGCAGAAGTTGTAACTGTGTCTAACTCCTGAGCCTGTAGCATCCAGCGTCCAGGCACATCATTAAGCACTGCCTTGTTTCTGCCAGATTCTCCACCTAGAGCCCATTTCCCTTTGCTGTCTTAACTGTCATCCCTCTCTTTTATACCACGTCACAGAACAGATTCTGCTCATGGTTACAAAACGGTCGTCTGCTCTAGGGCAGGTCCTAGCCTTTAGCTTGCAAGGACCAAATAGACGATCTTGGCAGTGTCTACATGGCAGCATGTAAGTGATTAGCTTAGCACCTAGCTGGTATCACTAGAGTCAAGGGACCACAAGCAGCTGCATCACTGAGCTTTGTATTATAACCCCTGCCTGGGCTAGCACCAGGGTAAACCTCTAATTACTCTGTTCCTCTAAACACAGCACCTTCCCCCCTGGGACCCGAGCACTGCAAGTGGCACAGCAATGAAGTGGTCTCCTTGTTAACATCAAATATAGTAACCCCCCCAAAGCTATAAAAATGCTCCATTCCCTTTAGCCTGCGTTTGACACGTAATTGCATGGTAGCTACCAGGATGCAGCGCACACTGCCGAACATGAAAGGATCGCTGAAAGAGACTTGAACTGAACTGTGGTTTCAAGGGCGGGTGTCTGGTAAAGAGCCCAAAGGGACATTGTCCGGGCTGTGCTGCCGTGACTGACTGAGACAAGCAGATAAGGGGATGCAGCATTGCAATCTTGCCTTTTTAGAATATCGTGCACCTGAGAAGCTCCAAGTGCTTTACAGGTATTAAGGCTCATATCACTCCCTGAGGCAAAAGCCCTCAACATGCTTATTCTCACCTTGCGGATAGGGAAGCAGAGCTGCACCTACAGGGAACACCACTTGCACAGTGTCATGGGGTCAGAACCAGAGCATGCTGTGGGCACCTTTCTGTTGAGCTTTAGAGGAAACCCATCATGAATAATCCATCGTTGAGCTGGGAACAGAGCCCAGTTGTCCTGTCTCTCCCATCTTGGCTCCAGCTATGAGTTGACTGTGGACTAAGATTCAGATGAGGCCGTTCAAAGCTGTGCACAGTATAGCCCTTCCTCAGCATAATAATCTCCTGCTGGGTGCAACTGCTGGTGTCGTGGTACTTGTACAAGCCTGGGAGAGAGAGCCGGAGCCTGGAAACGGAGCTGAGGACAGCAAATGAAACCAGCACCATCCACTCTGCCTTGCTCTGAGTGAAGCAGCTACCAAGAGAAGGGGCTGATAGCAGAGAAAGAGAGCGAGAGATTGCTGGGGACCAGAAGTGATCCTGGGAAAGACAAATACAAAGGATCAGTCTGACCTAGGGCCATGCTCTTTTCCTCCTAACCTCCAAGGCATGGTCTGAAGGGACAGGGAATGAAGGAATCAAATTTACCAGCCTTCGGTCACTGAGACAGCTTCTCAGCACCCAACAAATGTCCTATGAATACCTGTAGTCAGGTTTTACAGGTGTCCTCTCCAGTTCCTCAGCTTCCTCCACTGTGCACAGCTTGGCTTCTCTTCTCTTTCAGGAGCTGAGCGCTGTGGGCCAGATTCACTCCTTGCCCTTCTGCAATGTTTAAAGATGGTGATTTCCCAGTTAACGCGTTTACTGAAGATGAGGTAGATGCTAGACATACACAGATGGATGGACTGACGGATAGATGCTTTCTGCATCTCTGTGGCTTGGAATGACAACGTTGTGTCTCCAGAAACCCTCTTCCGAAATGTGCTTTGGCTAACACCAGCTGATGAAAACATATGCAGGGCTTCTGGTGAAACTGGAAAACCCAGAATCCAGGCAATTTGCCAGGACAGTGAAAACTCTACAAGCTTTAGTACCGTTTGGAAAGGAGGGTTTTAATAGCTAGTGATGATGCACACATCAGATGTAATAGCCTTCCACTAAATGGCTTGTTTGTTGTTTCAACAGAGTTCACTGAGATTGCAGCGGGGATTGCCGAGGGAAGTTGTAGTGTGCGGCACTTTGTGCAATAGAGAACCAGAGCTTTGCTGGCTCTTGATTGTATAACCACGGATCCAGCCCTCTGTTCTTACTCCACTGGAGCCACTATCAGAAGTGCTGGGGCAAATAACATAGGATCTAGACTTTGGGGGAAGGAGGGAGGTTGGATGTTGCTAGGAAAAGCTTGAGTGGTGTTTGTCTTGGTAGCTGGGCTCTACAAAGTCTACAGCTTAAAGAGCAGATTTTCCAAAGTCCCACTCAGGTGGGTGCTGGCCTTTTTCAAAAATCCAGTGCTAACGTGGCTGTCTAAGCAGGAGCTAAATTCTTATGCAAATTCAGTCCCAGATGTGGCTGCTGAGCTGTTGCTCGGGCTTGGGATAGTATTTCTCCCCTGTCTGTTTCTGGGGGAGCAATAGAAGTTCTGATGACTCTGATTTTTGTCACTGTAAAATAACAGCGTCTTGGCTGTTGAGGAGTCAGAAGCGATTTTGGGTGCTAAGCTCTCTCATTGCTCCTCCCATCTGGCTTGTTTTACATGCCATCAACACGTCTGCATCTGTGATCAAAGATGAAGTCAATCCCTTTAACAAAATCCATAACTCACCACTGAAAACTCAGGTTACACTAACCAAGGCAGACAAGGTTCCTTGGGTGAATTTGATATCTTTTATTAGACCAACCCAAATGGTTGGAGAATAGTTATTAAGCAAGCTTTCGGGTTATTAAGCAAGCAGAAAGCTTGCTTAATAACTATTCTCCAACCATTTGGGTTGGTCTAATAAAAGATATCAAATTCACCCAAGGAACCTTGTCTGCCTATATCCTTAGACCAACACGGCTACAACTAACCAAGGCAGACCTATGAAGAC
Organism: Alligator sinensis; assembly: GCF_000455745.1. Classification (NCBI taxonomy): domain Eukaryota; kingdom Metazoa; phylum Chordata; order Crocodylia; family Alligatoridae; genus Alligator; species Alligator sinensis. The sequence continues at coordinate 1,136,915 of NW_005842102.1, read as the reverse complement.
TTTTAAGAGCACTAAATAAAAAATGCACCTTCTGTCTTCCCCTCAGCATACATCAGGCAACTGGATCGTCCAGTTTAGTGATAATGCGTAGCCTCAAGGACCATAAATGTCCCCGGAAACAGAGACACATTGTTCCATCACCTCGGGAGCCAACAATCAAGAACGATCCAAGCAAGACCAGCGTTTTCACCGGCATCCGAAGATGCGTGAGCAGCAGAACTGTCCGATTTGTGTCATCAAAACCACTCACTCGCTGCTGTGCTACACTCCCTGTCCTCATGTCAAGCAGTTTTCCAAGCAATGGTGCTCAGGACATCAAGCACGCCCGGATCCGGTGCTATCTCGTGAACGGATGACTTGCCAAACCACGTGACAGCCACTTCAGTGGCAGTGTTCAGTGTTGCCAGACTGCTGCCAAGACTCAATAAAGGGCACAAGGACAAAAATGTATGATGTAATTTTCTGGGATAAACCCTGAAAATCTGTGGGAAATGGCAGCCCCAGAAGGACTTGACAAAAAAACCCAACAATAACCCGATCCCTGAATGCAACTGCCATGGGAGCCTGCCAGCCTCTCCTTCCGGTGTCCAGGACTATGCAGGGGAGCTATTCTCAGTGCACCGTTAATCTGTCATGGGCTTGGTGTCACCCATGGTCTGATCCTATCTGAAAAGGCCTTCTTCAGCCATGCTCTAAGGAAGTTCTCCTTTTTTCTACCGTCTGGGAGATGGGCTCTTCTGAAGACACTGTGGCAGGACTCAAGTTACAGAGCGGTACCAAGCAGCCTTAACAAAACAGGTAGCTCCTAGAGGTTTGTGTTTTCAGCCCACTACGAAGAAACCAACCGAGGCAACAGAGAGGTTCATAACTTCCCTCCCATCCCCAGGAAACACCAACCCTAACTGCATTGTTTGAAAAGGCATCAGTCAAGACCTGCTGGCTAAAATTACTCTTCTGCTTTATCATCTTGAGAACATTAAGGGCTGTTGTTAACAGATGTTTTGTGTTAGACGTTATTTGTTAGTGTAATGAAAGGAGGTGAACAAGCTTTCAAGACCTCAAAAGTTCTGCAGAAGGTTTTATATGTGAGGTTATTGCATTGCTCTGGTAGAAAAAGAGCTCCTTGCCAACTGCACTTGGCATTCCTTTCTTTGATTTTGTTGTTTGCAATCATTTTGCATAGTAATTTTTCATCAAGTTAAATGTCACATTTAATAAGTACCGTGCAATGGATGTTCAAGTGCACAGCACAGCAGAACGTCACCAAATAGAAGGATGCTTTGGTAGCAGTTGGAGGCTTCAAACAGGCCAAGCGTACCTGTGTTCCAGCAAGGAAAAAAAGAGGGCGCTCCTGTGGCAAATGCTGAATGTGAAGTGGAGGTCAGGGGGCGACTGTACAAATGAGGAGGGAAAGAAGGTGCTGCTTGTTTTTTTGCCAGTAGTCACCTCGATGTGACAATCTCACCAGATGGCTGTGCTTTTGGCTTTTCGATGCCACTGGTGGAGAACAGAGGGCATTTGTATATTCATGGGTAAAGGTGAGTTTGCTCCATTAACCTGCTTGAGTGTCCACAGGCACGCTGGCCAGGGAATATAAAATCCCACTATTTCAAGAACAAAAGAAAGAGGCAACCCACGTGTTGGGTTTTCTGGTGGAATAATCCACCTTGCTTCTATCTGAGGATCTCAAAGTGCTTTCCAAGTGCTAAAGAATTAACTTGCACAGCAGCTGTCCTATAGTAAGGAATTGCTTCTACCTTCACTTTGTAGATCTCGCTTTTGCCTCGTCAGCAGAGATGAAGTGACTTGCCCAAGGTCAGAGAGAAAGCAGTAGCAGAAACCAGGAATGGAACATGGGGGTCAAATGCTGACCCTGTTGAAGGCAGATCTCACCCTGCTCTCCTCTCTTGTGCCATAACCTACTTCCCATCAGCAAAGTGGAGCGCTCAGCCCCAAGGCAAGCCTGGGTTCTGTCCTCATAGCTAAACATTAGATGCTTTAGCTTGCACTCTACATGCCAGGCTCCCAGTGGCTTAAGTAGAGATTTAATGTCAGCTGGCTTCGAAATGGGACCTAATGGGGGGGAACAGAGGATAATGTGCAAAGAATAATGTTGAGGTTTGTGAATGGAAGAGGAGTAACTAGGGGTCCCTGTGGCAGTGCTACCTCTTACAGATTTGAGTCAATTCCTTTTCCCCTGTCCTCAGCCTGCCTGTCTCCCTTCTGACTTGAGGCTGGGATTTGGGAGCAAGATAGTTAAAGGAACTATTACTCTTTTTCTTTAATAAAACCCCTTCGCATTACTGCTCTTTGTTGCATGCCTGCCATTTTCTAGTGAGTGCCCTTGCACTTCCTCTTTTTATCCCTTTTCTTTTCTGTGCTACAAGGCTAAGAAACCTACCTTCAGTTGGGGGCAGTGATACCAACAGATATCTGTCTTGTGGTATACAAGCTTGCAACTGGGAGAGCCACGGGGATGGGGGTGGGGAGGAGAGGAGAAGAGAGAAAAAGAAAGGTAGAAGGAGAAAATGGGTAGGAAGAAAGAACCGGAGAGAGAGATCATCACTGGTAGTTTATTGCTGTAATTCAGGAACGTGATACCCAGGTCTTTAATGCAAGTGCTCTAGGGTTCAGACCCTGCTGACTTCTTAAATGAAGCTCATTAGATATTGCCAGGGTCCAGACAGCAGAATCCTGGAAGCTGTCATCTCCTTAGGGTGTTGGGCTTCCTAGATTCCTCAGGGCTAGGACATCTCTGTACATTCAACAGGGTGTAATACAGACTTCATACGAATATACAATGCTGTTCTTCTAATCTAATATGTCCTTGTTCTGATTTATTATAGGAAATATCAAGATAATGGTGTTTCCATTCATGGGGCCAGAGGAACGATGCTGTTCCAGGGAGATTCCAACCCACAAGGGCAGCTATGGTATGGGACTCTGAGAGCCAGACCCTTTCTGAAAGTGCTCAGGTAACTGGATTTATTTTCCTTTTAATGTAAATAATAAGCTCATTGCCACAGACTGTGAGGCTCAGACATCAAAACTGCAGCTGGGAGGAGAAGTGATGGCCATAAAAAAAAAAAAAGAACAAAATGTTGAGTGCCTGTTTCGCTTTAGGATGACAATAAAAGGTAACACTATCCATAAAAGTTCCATGTGGGCCCTCTCCTGTCATCACATTGTGTCCTCTGCCAAGAAGAAAGCATCCCAGATGTGCAGCCAGGGCCAGGCTGTTTCCAGAGTGGGGACACAACAGGTTTGCCTGCATTGTACTTTGGTTCTGTCCCTCTAGAGTTCAGACATGGCCAAAGAAGACAGTGCCTAGGCTAGAGACCACATGGCTTATTGTGTTGGGGGAAGACAGATCTGGACTGGTACATGGTTGTTCTTGTGGTTTTTTTCCCTCCCTTCTTATGCAGCTCTTGCTCTCAGTCATTTTTAGCTCCAGATTCTTCCATCTGATTATCTAGGCACTTGGGTGGGGTTGACAGGAATTAGAAAATCCTGCACTTCCATGGTGCCATTCATTGGAGGTTCTCAGATGATGGTTCTCACATATCCTCCTCCCCATATCAAGGTAAGTGAATAGAAGTATCCCCATTTTATAAATGAGGAGACTGAGGAATGAGGAGATGAAGGCCCCACAGTGAATCAGCAGGAGAAGCAGGAATAGATACCAGCAGATCCGATCGCTTGGCCTGTGGTTGGATCACTAGAAAATACAAAGGCCTGATCCTGTTCCCAGGTACTATGAGGTCACAATGCTGACTCCTTCATGGAGCCTCCTAGACTTCAGTAGGACTCATCGTGTAGTAACGGACCTTATAGTCTTTGTAGGATCAGTCCCTTAGTTTGATTGGTGTTAATAAAGCAACCGGCATAGAAATTCTCTTGAGAACTCCCTACATGACAGTAATATCAGGTCAGGGGATTAAGGCCCTAATACTGCTGTCAATGAAACAGGAACAAAGCCAAGGTCACCCCACTGCAGTCAACAATGTCACTCCAGATTCACACCCATGTCACTGAGATCCGAATCAGTCCCTCTGACTGATCAGACCCATGTGGCTGTCCTTCCCAAAGGCTGGAAAGAGAGAAATCCCTGCTTTGCAGCTCCTGTCTGACACAGGCTCATTTCCAAAGACTGAGATGCATGCTCGTGGATGGGCTTGGCGAGTGAGCTGGCTATTTGCATCCATCCTCCTGCACATGGTCCACTGATCACTAGTTCCCAGTTGGGGCTAGCTGCAGCTTCATAGCCCTGAATGACCAAGGTGCTTAAGCAGATGCTTCACTTCAAACATGTGGGTTAGTCTAACTTAAGTCAACAAGTCTTAAGGTAAGACAGGCATGTGAATGGAAATAACAGGGAAGTACATATGAAATGTGTGACAGGAATTTACATACTGAGATCATTTAAGGAATTAAAGACCCCAACCTTGCTCTTGTGGAAATCAGTGGCAAGAATCTTTTTAACCTCAATGATGAAAGGTCAGCCATTTAAAACAGTAGTTTTGCCTGTGATAAAATTGTGGGTTATTGAATCCAATGGAAGCTTTATGTGTACAAGGAGTGCAGAATTGGGCCCTGCGATCCCATGTCTCTTACTCCAGTGAACAGTCCCATTGATATCCAACCTCTGCTGAGCTCAATGGGGTTTTTTTGGCCACCTGTTTTGTAACAGCCTGGATATCTGCTGCTGATGTTGGTAATGCAATGCCTTAGGAGGGGAGGAAGGACTGGGGCTTGGAGCCATTCGAAAGAAAGACCTATAAGCTATGTTGTGGATGCCTCTGCTCACTGTGCAAAAAGCAAACAAAGCGTGAAGTCCCGTCAGGAACAGGATGGGAATGAATGCTGACGGCACTGTGACACCTTTGCATAAATCGATAAGGAAGCTCCATCTGGGAGGTGTGTTCAGTTCTGGTCACCTGAGCTCAAGAAGAAATCAAGGGAGCTCAGACAAGGATGAAGAAAATGTTTGGAGGCCTGGAAAGGACAGCCAGGGGGTGAGGCTGCTTAGAGGGGATGTGCAGGTGGTGCTCGGAGCCATGAATGCTGCTTGAGAAACTAAACCAGGAGCTCCTGTTCATCTGCTTTATCCTACAAGAGCCAGGAAACAGGCCGGGACAGTGTCTGGCAGCACACGGAAACCCAATATGAAGAAATACAAATACATTTTTAGGCAATTAGCCCGTGGAACGCATCGTGGTGAGATAGTGAGAGCTTGGAAATCTGAAAAAAAGGGCTCGCGTGTATCTGGACACTGGAAGAGTCCTAGGGACCTGAGGGGCAGGAGCCAATCAGTAGTTGATGGCTAGTGGGATTAGGAAGAAATGTAATTGCTTTCTTCAGGGTCTCTTGCAACCCCTAAGTACCTAGTAATGACCACCGGTGGAGGCAGGATGCTAGGGTAGATGGGCCACTGGGTTGACATGGTCTGGTAAGTCCCATGCGCCTGCATTTCTGCTTTTCCTTTGGAAGGCAGTGCCATGTGCCAAAGAGTCCTGGCAGGAGTCCGCTGTCTCCTGCTTTCCCCCAGGACCTTAGGGGACGCTTCCCTTAGAACATCCCTATTCCCCCTTCTCAGAAATATCCCTTTTGGGCCAACCAGCAGTGGTTGGAGAAACTTCCCAACAAGAGGCCCATCCTGTTTCTGGCAAGCAGACTGCAACCAAACCCTGCAGAACCAGCCGCTGCTACCAGATGCAGGCTGCCAGCAAAACCCTACCAAGTGGCTTGTGGTGTTAGGAGTTAGCCCGTGGGGAGGACAGAAAGCTGCATGGCTTAGTGCTGAAAGCAAAGGGTTGGGTGTCAGGGTTGCCCTGGGTTTGAGTCATGGCTGAGCCATTGCCCTCCTTGTCTATGGTTACATGAGGTAGGAGAGCAGGGAACATGGCCTTGCTCAACACCAGATCCCGCTTGTGAGCTGTGACCCATTAAAAACAACAACAGAAACCAGCCCTCTGTTTAATAAGTGCTGCAGGGAGGCTCTTTTGCTCCTAGCCCAGCAGAGAGCCAGATGCACATCTCCACCAGGCTTGCATTAACCCACCGAGGCGCTCCCAGACTAAGAGCGTGCCTGACATTTTCAAAGAAGCCTGCCTCTCCCTCTTGCCTCCCTTCCTTCCCATTGCATTTTCACTGCCTCATTCTGTGTTGTCGGAAAACCCTTCCTGCCTGGAGCCGAGTAGACCCTCGCAGTTGGCAGTGAGTTGCGCCTCGCCCTGGTTTTTCAAGACTTCTCCTTTGCAAATCTAAGTCTCTGCAGCTTTGCTGTGTCACTCGCAGCTCCCCGCTGAAACGGGATGGGGAGGGTTAGGGACTCGTAAAATAAAATTTAACAACTAACGCTTTATGCCCTTCTGCTGACGAGTCTCTTGATCACGTACAGTCACTGATCAGGACTAAACGAACATCCTATGGTGCCCAGTAGGCTTACCCAGTCATGGGTGGGGAAGAGTTTTCCCTAGCTTAAATTTTACTTAAACTTGAGCAGGTCAGAGTCCTGGCAGACTGAACGGGGAGGTTGTAGTCGCAAGAAACTGCAGCATTTGTCTTAACGCTGGAAAAATTACTTTTGTTTTTTGTCGGGCACAGGCCGGTTGATAAAAGAGCTGTTCTGTCTGTCTCTTGCTCTCCCTCTTTAGCCCTCCGACATGAGCACGCAGGAAATGTAACGTTACACAGCCTCACTATCAGCAGAACGTCCAAGCAAGTAACAGAAACGGGCCAAATTAATCCTGAAAATCCAGCTCGCTCCCCCATGGCACTAATTGATCACAGATGCCCTTCTGCCCAGGGATAGCCCGTGTTGCCCTGATCCCTGCTGAGCCCCTTGAAAAATCCTAGTTTATTTCTATATTTCCCTTTGCAATTTCCCATTATCTCCCCCCACGCCCCTCACACAGATCATACACCAGGCGCGTGGGATGACGGGGCTGGAGTTGGGCTGGGAACTAATCAGCAGCCTCTGACAGGATCCGAATAAAACCTTCTGTGGTGTGCTCAATCTACAAGAGCCTGAGTCTGATTTATAGCTGCTGAAATCAATCCCTCCCTGTCCGTTTCTTTTAATCACATCAAGAGAAGAATTACATGTTCTGTGTTCAAGGGGGAAATGAATTTTATTTATTTATTTATTTATTTATTTATTTGAATTTGTCTTATGCTCGTTTAAGAAGCAAAATTTGGATTTGGGGCTTTTCTTTTTTCTTTTCTGTTTGGAGCATGCAGAAAACATTATCTTGGAAGGGATAAAATAATTCTTCATAGCTGGAAGCTTAACTCTTTTCTTTCCTGTGGTGGTTCCTTTCATCTGTCAGCTCCCTCCTTACCCAAGCACGGGAAAATAGCAGCATTCATATGACTGTTTTTCTGTAATTCACTGTGGATTAATAGTGAAGGGTCCTTAGCTGGTATAAATCAGTCTACCTCCAGTAAGCCTGAGTTTCACCAGCTAAGTATCTGGTCCAAGCTGTTTCATTTCTGTATATGCGTGTTATAGCTTTGGATCTCTAACTCAGCGAGTTGTGACTTTGGGGAAATGTAGCGCTGGCCACGGCACAACCTTTGTGTGTCTGCAAATAATTTTTTAATAAGAAATATTAGAAACAAATTGCTAATTAATGTGCTTGTAATACATAGCATGAATTAATGTTGCAAAGGGCCAGCATCCTGGCTCCTTACTCAAGCAGACTCCAGCTCCTGTAAACTTCAGTATACCAACGTAAGGACAGAGTAAAAACCAAATAAGGACCCCAGGAAATAGCCCCTTGTCCATAAATGGTGCATCTGGGACAAATTCTACTGCGGTGTAAATTAACATTACTCAGCTGACCTCAGCGGAGTTATCTGGATTTATGGCAGCTGTGAAAAGATGGCTTGGTGCAATTCTAGAAAGCTTCGGCTTGCTCCTTGTCACCTCTCCTTTCCCACTGTTCCCATCTGCTGCTCTTTGTTTTTCCTGATGTGGGATGCAGGGCTATGTGGGTCCACCTTGCTTATGGCAAGCTCTACAGTATTGCTGCAGTGGTTCTAGCAAAGGTATCTGGGTGTCCGAGGAGGGGGGGTTGCACTTTGAAAGTCTCTGGACCTGAGGACCTGTAAAGTGGTGCCAAGAATCAGGCCACTTCTGAGGCTATCGCTCTTGGCTTCCCAGGGTCTCTAACGTGGGGGCAGACCCAAAATGAGCGACGTGCCAGGCAGAAACCAGCTGAGGAGGATGCTGGCAATGAGAGGCATTAATAATGTCTGTAACATGTATACAAGTGTTCCTGCCCACAAAAGGCTTGCCCCTGCTTCCCTTCCCCAAATGGAAGTGTACAATGGTAGAAGAATTGACTTGTGACTGGGCAGAGAACGGGCTGCAGGATCGGGCCCTGGTTTTTTGGAAAGCTGCATTTCTGCACTGGAGGAGGAATGGACAAGGAGGAACTTCTGGGGACAGAGATCAAATGAGCAGTGTGCTCTTTAATGAGTCCCAATTAACAGACATGTTTGAGGGTGGGCTGGTAGCACATAGGCAGTATCTTACTTTCCAGGTACATTGCTCTGCAGAGAGGCTATTGATTTAAACCAGTGTGGCACTGATGGAGACAACTACAGGCTAGAGTGAAAGTGGAGGTACTGGGTCTCCCCATCTAGTGCATGGGATAGCTCAATCTTGTGGCAGCTCTAACTACATTTACTCTAATGTAGCAGTGCTCCTTTGAGGCCAACACTTTCCAGTAACGCTCCTCCCTATGTGCAGTGACTTTAAAAATTTTAAGGGCCCTCTGTTTTTTCCAGCAATCCGTTACATCAGCCGTGAGACCTGATGGTTGCCGATGCATTACTGACTATAGGACCCTCCAGAGAAATGTGCTGACAGCAATATAGTCGCTGTGAACATGTTTATAAATCAAAAAACCCGATCAACAAAAGTAAGAGGAAGTAATAATAGTTTTTTTTAAAACATAAAAACCTGTACAGTGCTTAGATCCGACTCTCCTTCTGCTGAGATCAGCGCGCCAGGGTGGAAAGGTTTAATTAGCACGCTTTAGATAACGCAATTACAAGGCCAGAAACATGACTGATAAAACTGCCTGTGCTTCCCAGTCACAACATATGCAGCAAGGCAGCTTGATCTTTCCCGGTAAAAGAGAGTTAGTGACTTCGGAGCATTGGCCCTCAATTGTAAAATCGCCGGCTAAATGAAAATCCAGTGGGTGCTTTTGAAAACGTTGCCCTCAGTCCCACTGGACAAAAACAAAGTCTTATCTAAAATACCCTGTCTGGCTGGAGAGCCTAAACAGCAATTAATTCTTGCAAAGCTGACATTTCCCTGAACTGCCAGTCAAATACATATTCAGGGATGTGTGTCTGTCACAGTACATATGTGCACCCCGGGTATATGCTGAATCCTAGAATACATGCCTCAGCACCCTGTGAGACCCTCGTACAGTGAGCGAAACCATCCATCTCGCAGAAGTTGCCTTCAGATCTGTTGCAAAGTTTGTTTATAGACTCCCCCCTCCTCTATGGCTCTTTCCTTTTTGTTCTGTAATCCAAGGAGAGCATTTTACCTTCTTGTCAAGCAATTAACATTTAAAATTATAATAGTAAAGGACTCCCTCCTACAAACGGTTATTCAAAGACCTGTCCTATTGGAGTGCACTGGGTATATTTACATAAGTAATGGTTAGTCACGTAGCAATTTTCGGGATCTAGCTCAAATGTTATGCTTCCGTCTCTTGCCTGTTGCTGAGTTTGGACAGGATCAGTGTAAAAGACTACTATTTTACCTGCGGTAGGGTATATACAGAACCCACACATGGGAACTGCTTATAGCTTACCAGTCTTCCCTTTTTTAAATTGTATTAATTTTTCCTGCATCTGTTTTTCTTGTGTAACAAATTATTTTACAGTGAAACACAGTAGAACGGCATTGACAAGTCATTTGGGAAGGGGAGAAACAGAATTGTGATCTAATCATGATTTTTTTCCTGCAATTTAAGCTTGTGAGAGATCATCTGATAGTATTTTTTTTGACAAAGGTTCACTGTAACCAGAAGGCAATCTGTGAGCTGCATCACTTTACAAACATTGCGATTGTCACCATTTTGCTAAAAAGCAGATAAAGTTTTGCTATAAGGAACACTCGCAGAATTTTAATCTCTGCCCATGAGGAGAAACGTGCTATGGAAAAGTTTTGCTTTATGTGTTTCAAAGCAAAGAAAGGTCTGTGGTTTGCTTTTTACTAGTCCCTTTCCTTTCTTTTGGTCCATCTATCCATTATATTTCCTTTCCTTCGACATCCCTTCCTTCTGCATCTAAGGCATGGATCACCTTGATCTCTCAAGCACGCTACCAAATGAGCATCAAAATCTGTAACTAAAGCGTGCCGTGGCTTGTGAATTAAGGCGTTGGCATTGTTTTTGTGTCACTATAGTAGATGAGGTGTGCAGGAGGCCGAGAGATTTTCTCATCTCTGATTCATTGACATGAACAAATAAAATGCGCACACATAATGTAGCGGGAAAGAGAACAGGCAAAGCTCGTCGGCAATCTGTCTGATTTCAGAAAGATCAGCGCAGAAAGGTAGCCGATTTGCTTTCCAGATTCTAAGATATCTGCTACGAATCAGGAGGAAAAAGCTTTGCAGTCTTAGCTACTATTTCTTTTCTATGAGGGGAAAATCGATACCTTGCAAAACCCCAAGAATCTTTCTAGACTGGCGGAGTGAGAGGGCGACCATGGGGTGTCTTTTGCGTCGACTGGCAAAAGTTTCCGTCCTTTTACAGCTGGAAGAGTTCCCCTAATTTCCTGGCAAGAATGATGCTGTGAACTAGAGACTGTGCACGCAGACACTAATGACAGGGAATGGGCTTAGCGGCTTCTTGCTGCATTCAGACGGGTGTTAGTCACTGGGCAAGGCACCTCTCCCCGACTAAAGACCGGAGAGAGGACCGTTCTGCCATAGTTAGCGCGCAGCAGCTCTTTGGAGCATGCTCCTTAGGGGTGTTTACAAGTGCTCTGCTCCACTTCTTCAAGGGGGCTCTTTTTCATTTTCTTTACGAGTTCACAAGGAATGGGGATGCTGGGGTCTCCGCTCCGCTCGCCTTCGCAGAGAGGAAAACGGGGCCGCTGGGCGTCGAATGCGAAAACCCGAGCCAAGCGATTTTGTTCTCAGAGAAGGACAAGACTTGCTGCCGCTATCCCTGGCGATATTACCGTTAGTCTAGAAACTCAGCGGCGTATTGTGAATTTTCCAAAGCCAGCGATCAAATCCCTGAACCTCTCGGGCTCCCCCTTCCCCAGCCGGAGACCCCTCTGCCACACTGCGGGTTTCTGCCATTCGAAACTGCCTCTGGCGCTTTGACCTTGGCTTGGGCCCGGGGTGCCGCCAAGTGCAGCACCCCGTTGACCCCCCCGCACCCCCCCCTGGAAAGCCCCGCAGGCATGCAAGCTGGCTCTCCCTGTCGGGGCAGGGGCTCCGGGCTTGCACAAAGCAAACCACCCCCCAACCCCCACTGTGCCCGGCCGGATTTGGGCCGGCGGAGGGTGAGCGGTGTGTGCCGGGGATACCCGCGCGCCTGGCTGGAGGGCGG